>NC_057714.1:60822760-60852753 GCF_004010195.1 Chiloscyllium plagiosum
GCCTTCTTCACTATCCTATCTACCTGCGACTCCACTTTCAAGGAGCTATGAACCTGCACTCTAAGGTCTCTTTGTTCAGCAACACTCCCTAGGAACTTACCATTAAGTGTATAAGTCCTGCTAAGATTTGCTTTCCCAAAATGCAGCACCTTGCATTTATCTGAATTAAACTCCATCTGCCACTTCTCAGCCCATTTGCCCATCTGGTCAAGATCCTATTGTAATCTGAGGTAACCCTCCTTCGCTGTCCACTACACCTCCAATTTTGGTGTCAAGTTGTTTATCCTACTCCAAAGTGCAACACCTCTAACCTTACTGACATTGAATTCCATCTCGAAGATTGTGTTGCTAGAAAAGCACAGCCAGTCAGGCAGCATCAGAGGAGCAGGAGAATCAACATTTCGAGCATAAGCTCTTCATCAGAAATGAGGCATTGAGTTACATCTGCCATGTTTAGTTCATTTCTTCAGCTTGTCACTCCTGCAGAGTTTCCTTAAGATTTCTAAAGAGTTAACCCTACAACCTGTTTTGGTACCACCTTCAAACTTTGGTATGGCTTTTGAGGCTGACATCCAAATCAATAATATACGCAATGATCAGGAGAGGGGCTAGAGAAAAAGCAGTGAACACAGTTGAGGATTATTAGGTCAGCAATGATCTCATTAAATGGCAGAGCAAACTTGATGGACTGAATGGCCTACATCTGTTCCTGAGTCTTATGCTCATATGGCAGCAGGTTTTTGTTTCAACATGAAGTTCACTTTGATAGATTTAATGAAAAAAATACAAACCATTATATTGGACCGATTCACCCTTTATCAAGCAATGTATCCATTGGGTATGTTGTTGGATAAGACACTCAGTTTCCTCAGGAGCATTGGATTACTGACTTGTATGAATACCTTAATGAATATCATTAAATGTTAATGCATTGAATGGCAATCAAGTGTTTTTCATAAACTATTTATTGAAAACGCATTTGTTTATGGATATTTGTGTTGGACTAGGTGGATTTTTTTGGCCCTTGATTACTTATTTGATTTCCCTGGTTAAAAAATGAGAAGAAAAATATTTTATTTAAAGGCAAGAACAGAAACTTAGCAAAAAGGGAATCTAGTATCTTGCAGGATTATGTCATTATACCCTGTCACATTCAAATTCACAAGATCTGGTATTTTGACTCTGCTTTGGGTCTTAAAGAGACTTTACAGTTGATATAAAAGTGAATCAGGCTGTGCATAGGAGAGCTATATACTATAACAATGTTATAATCATCAACCAAGCTGCCAATGGCCCATGGATCACTGTTTATACCTTTTTCTGGTATCAGTTGTCAATTACGTGCTCCATGTGAAGGGGTGCAAGATTATTTCACTATATCAAAAACATTAAAGCAATGTTAAATTAAAATCGGATTTCTGGTGACAGTGATGCACTCCAGCTTCCTCCACAGCACCCAACAGTCCCAAGCAAGACTTTTGATACCTCCTTCTGTTCCTTCTCCAGGCACACAGAGACATGAATGCAACAGTGACAGAGAGGCAGGCTATCATCTCAACTGACCCCCCCCCCCCCCCCCCCAAATTCTCTCTCTACCTACCCTTTAAGAAATTAATGGTCAATCCCTTCTAAAAGGCATTTTTAAGTTATTGTAACAAAGCAAAAACTTGTCAAATTACATGTCATTTCCTGGAGTGCCAGTGTACTACAAGAAGCAGCAGGAGACTGCTGTCCTCAAGTCTGCTTCAGCCAGAGCAGTAATCAAACCCACACTGTTGGCATTATTCTAACCCACATGGTAGTCATCTAGTCTACTGAGCTTACACCTAAAGTGTCTCTTTGTAATTCTTTTGAAACACCCTGTTTATAATTCTCTCCTCATGGCATGTCGTTGTCCAAGGCTTACTAATCCACCACTATGGGACCAGGCCAGGAGCCAGGCCCCCAAGTAATATTTCAGCCAGAAAAGGAATTGAATCCTGCTCAGTCGGATTACTTTGGAACACATCCTAGCTATCTAGCTAATTTATCTCTCCTTAAACCTCTTTTTTTTTTTGAAGAAGCAAATAGGAAATAAATAAATGAAATCAATAAATGTTCAACTCCTTGACAAGAGCTACCATATGTTTACTGCAGCTAAAACAAAAACTTTTCAAATCAAAATAATACTTGTAATGATGCAATGCATTCCATCTCAATGTCTCTTACACCTCAGTAGATTTAAGTCACTTGCGACTTTAACTTATAGACTAGAACTACAGAAAGCTTCTTCTTTGAATTATTCATGCACCTGAACTTAAACTCAGGCAGTTTCAAGTATCCTCTTCAGGGTTTTATCCCAACAATTCTGCTTTGTGAGTAATGCTACCTTCGGTATATTCTTCCCATCTCAGGATCCCCAATCTGTACAGTCATTTTTATCCAAGGACTTTACAGGACTGTTCACAACTCAAAATAAAATTAATAAAAACTCTGTCTAAGTTAGAAGCGCTTTCCCTCAGTTTTAAAAAAAACTGTCTTTCTAAACTTCCGCTAATTTATCTTGTTCAGTTGTAAAATTCTATTAATGTACACAAAACCCAATCATCTTAAAGATAAGCCTCATTGTAGCAACAGAAATACTAGCATGTTAATTATTGACTTGAACATACAGAAATCAAGAACCCAAACTTTTTATAAATGATACTGAAAATATATATAAAACATAGAGCTTACATCACATCAGCCATTTTTGTCAGGCCCACTAGCAGACTAACAAAGGTCTATACAGAGGAACCTCCATTATCTGAAGGACACGGTCAGGGAGTATCTCATTTGAATAATTGAATATCAGATAATCGGATGCCGGAGAACACAGTTTAGCCAAGCATCGGGACCTTGCGATCTTGTCTGGATAATCCGAAATTCAAATAAACGAATGCTGGATAAACGAGGTTCCTCTGTACTGCATTCGGCTTTCCACCCCCCCGTATCATGTGCCCAAAGAACAGGAGCATGGTGCAGAAATACAATCAAAGCCTGAGGAAAATGCCCCTCAGATAATGGAAAAGGAATTGCAATGTTCTGAAGTTCCCATTAATGTGGAACACTGACTACTCAAGCCTGCAGAAAATATGGGTGGTTTACGAATCCTTGAACTGATGTAACTGCTGCATACAGAATCTTATGTGCAAAATCTACCATGTCAAATTCCCAATAGAGAAAGGGAAGACTCAATGCTGAGAGGGATTCACTGGGGCCCCTATCTCCTCCAGCACAATGGACGTATCTGGAGAACCAACCAGAGCTTGGATATGGAGAGAATGCACCAGTAATCCTTACAGGAAATCCCTCCATGCAGAGTTGAATTGCACAGAGGATGTTACTGCAGGGAAGGCTCTGATTTTGAGTGTTATTCTTATGGGAGTTTCGAGGTCTGGAGCACATTGGAAATTCTGTCCAAACAGCAGTCAGTTCACAGTGGAGTGCATCCTGACCCTGAGCTGTCTCAACACCATGAGTGCAGTCCAGCTCTTTAAAAAGCCTCTCCAATTGTTTCACTTTTCTGCTCTTTCCTTATTCCCTTCAGATCTTTATCCAGAGAGTTATGATTGAATCTTCTTCCACTGCTCCTTCTGGCAGCATATTTCAAATAGAAATGAGGAGTGGTTCGAACACCTCTCCAGAGAGTTGAGCACATAGTCTAAGCATACACTTGTGTTCAGAATGGTCAGAGTGCTGCACTCTGAGGTGCTCCTCTTTGGATGAGAACTTAAACCAAGTTCCTGTCTGCCTCTCAGTTCTATGCATACGATCACATGGTGCAATTTTAAAGAGGACTTAGATATTCTGCTCAATAGTAATCCCTCGTTCAATGTTACAAAAACAGGCTATTGTATTTTTGTGGTTTGTGGGAATGTGCTGTGTGCTAATTGATTGCTAAGTTTTTCACATTAGAACAGTAACCACAATTGAAAACTGTTATTTGCTATAAAGCAATTTAGAACATGCAAAATTCATGACGAACACTGCATTAATGCAAGTTTTTTTATTTTAAAAATGCACATGTCACTTCTTTGTAATATACTTGTTTCTAATGTCTTTCTATCCTCTTCTCTAGATTGCAATGGATTAGGAACTCCAGCATTCAAGGGTGCAATCTCAATCAATTCTTCAAATATTGATTCATTTAAAAACTGTACCAAAATTAATGGAAATGTCATCTTTTTATCAGTGGCTTTCAAAGGGTGAGTTGTTTCTCTTTCCTTAAAAATATTTAAATCTTGTCTCATGATTGGTGAACCAGTGAGCAGATCTTTTACAGATTAAGGGATAACATGAGAACATAAAACAATACAGCACAGGAACAGGCCTTTTGGCCCACCATGTCTGTATTTGCCAGTATTTGGCCCATGTCCCCGAAAGCCTTTCCATTCATATATGCATCCAGATACCTTTTAAATGTTGAAATTGTGCAAGTTTCCATCACTTCCTCTGACACCTCACCACCCTCTGCATGAAGAAGTTACTCCTTAGATCCCTTTTAAATCTTTACCCACTCACCTAAACCGATGCCCTCTAGTTGTGGACTCCCTCACCCCAGGGAAATGACCTTGACTATTTATCCTATCCATGTCCCTCATGTTTTTTAAGCCTCTATAAGGTCACTCCTCAGCCTCCGATGCCCCAGGGAAAATAGCCAGTCAATTCAGCCTCTCCTTATAGCTCAAACCTTCCAACCCAGGCAACATCCTTGTAAATCTTTTCTGAACCCCTTCAAGTTTCACAAATCCTTCCTATGGCAGGGAGACCAGAATTGGATGCAGTATTCCATAAGTGGCCTAACCAATGTCTTGTACAGCGACAACATGACCTCCTAACTCCTATACGCAATAAACTGACCAACAAAGGAAAGCATACCAAATGCCGTCTTCACTATTCTATTTATCTACGACTCCACTTTCAAGGAGCTGTGAATCTGCACTCCAAGGTCTCTTTGTTCAGTAACACTCCCCAGGATCTTGCCATTAAGTGTTTAAGTTCTGCTAAGAATAGCCTTTTCAAAATGCAGCACCTTGTATTTATCTAAATTAAACTCCATCTGCCACTCCTCAGCCCATCTGAACAAAATCCTTTTGTACTCTGAGGTAACCTTCTTGGCTGTGCACAATACCATCAATTTTGGTGTCATCAGCAAACTTAGTAACCATACCTCCTACGTTATATATAAATGGCGAAAAGCAGTCAAGCTGAAAAATGAGTCAAGTACATTGCTGCAGGTTTGTAGGCCAGACCAGGTAAGGACAGCAAATTTCCTTCCCTAAAGGACATTAGGTAAGCCAGATGGGTTTTTATAACAATCAACACTAGTTAAGTGGTCGCCATTAGACTAGCTTTTTCAAAATTCCAGTTTTTTTTTGCATTGGATTAGAGTTTCGCATTTGCCATAGTGGAATTTTCACCCACATGTGACACGTTCTGAAATAAGAAATAACCCAGCATTAAGTTTTTGTCAAGTTTGTTAAATCATTCACTGAGACAGAAAGCATGGTTCATAAGAAATTGAATTTATATGAATGGGATGAATTTTCTGAGGAATGACATTAGCAAGGTTTGAGAAGGTTTGTAGCTCAGGTTAAGGTTCTGGATGTAGGTTTGCTCGCTGAGCTGGAAGGTTCGTTTTCACACTTTTCATCACCACACTAAGTAACATTTTCAGTGAGCTTCTGGTTGAAGCTTCCAGCTTCATCTGAAGGTTCACTGAAGGTGTAACCTAGTATGGCGATGAAATGTCTGAAAATGAACCTTCCAGCTCAGCAAGCAAACCTACATCCAGAGGAATGACATTCATAAGCAGAGTGCCTCTCAGTTCATTTTATACGTTAAGAAAGAGCTTCACATTTCAGACAGGAGATTCCGATTAGGGTGTCTTCAGAAATGTGAAGCTTTACTTTAAATCTGATAGGTCCCTCACAGTGCAGAATAGTCAGGCAAGACAATCTGCATCCTTTTTTTTCCAGTAATCAGTTACCGTTTTACGGTATTGAAGTGTCCATTTTCACAGACAATCACTTTGACACCTTCTGTGAAAGGGTATTTTGTAGGGTATGTGAGGTTAGGACTCTAGGAGTGTAGAGTATGAGGTGGTTAGAGGTTTGGGAAATAGGGAGCCATGTGAGTTGATAGCAGCCTGCCACATGCCTGGTATGGTGCCAGGTTAATAGAATTTGTTTTCTTATTCCCTTGTGGGACGTGAGCAACACTGGCTGGGCCAGTATTTAATGCCCATCCCTAACTGCCCTTGAGAAGTGGTTAGAGTAGAGGAAGGAGGAGATATTAGGTTTGTCACTTCCTGTGGGGAAGGCAGAGGTGTAGGGTCCCAGAGTATGTGTCCAAGGGTGGGAGGATAGTGATGTTGAGTCTGGAAGTGAGTGAAGGGATGTATTTGGTCCTATTGTCAGAGTAAGTGAGTTTGGGGCAGGAGAGATTGTCAGTGCCAAGGGAGAGAGCAGAGGGTGGGAAGGTATTGCACCCAGTGGTGAGGTGAATGGGGGTCAATCTGACAACAGTGGGGAGGAGAGGATGTTGAGCCCTATATTGAGGGGAGAGTATACTGGGTCACAGATGTGGGGTGTGTGTTGGGTCTGTCAATGAGGAGCAGCAATCATGTCTAGCAGTGTGAGGGAATAATGTGTCAGGGCAAGGGGGAAAGGGCAGTTATCAATCTTGGGGAGTGGTGTTGGGTCTGGCAGTGGAGAGGCGAATGTCAGGTTTTGGGGCAGAGAAGGGTATTGAATTCTGAGGGAGAGGCAGGATGTTGAGTCAGTGTCTGAGGGTTTGAGAGATAAGTTGGAGGTGGGGTGGGAGTCAGCTTAATAATTATTCTGGAGTTAGACTTGGTATTAAATAGTTTAATTTTTTCCTGAGTAACTATTTACTTAACTGCAGCTGAATGCTCTGAACTCTTAAATTTAAACAGATACTTTTGTAGGTTCCAGATGTAGAGGAATTGTCTGGTAGAATCTTAAATTTCCTGGGCAATTCCCTCTGACTTTGCTGCAATGTGGATGCCGCAGGGTCCACATGTGCAACTCCCAACACACTTCACATATTTTGTAATTTGGTTAACTTTTAACGTTTTTTTAACATGGACTTTCTGCTTTGTTCATTGTCCTTAGTAATAATTTAGTCTTAGAATACAGTAAAAACTTCTACCAACAAAATTTATGTTTTAACTTGTCATTGTGAGTACTTTACAAACTCTCATACACCAATAATGTCAATGTCACACCAATAATGTCAATGTCACACTCTGCGAATTTTAACTTGATTGTATATATCGGGATAGCATAGCTCAATCAGCAACAAAAATTATTTAGCTCTCCTGTTTTACCCAATAAGGTCTTACAATGTCGTCTTTTGATGATTTGCCTGAAAAATATGTCTTATGACTCTGTTCTGCAAAACATGAAGGAGGAAGCATCTAATTGTAGATATTATTATATGGCATTCCTTTAGTTTGGACTGACCGCAACAGCTGTTGGTTTCTAATTATTTAGGCAGGTCATTGATGTAACTCTTTTAATGCATTATGTTGACTGATTAAGTTAGTTCTTCTTCTGCTCTGTGTAGTATCCTCAGTTAATCGAAGGTTGATGAATTACAGATTACACTATAATAATTCTGTGGGCAGAGGCAGGCACCAGGCCTTAAGTTTTCCTGAATAAGGATATGGATCAAACTCCATTCTGTTGGCCTTATAACAAACAACATATAGCTGAATAATCAGCTGTCCACATTAAAAAATATTGGAGTGTTGGGAATGGAGGTAGGAATCCCAGAATTGGGTCTGGTCTGTAATTTTAAAAACATGACAGAGTCTTCCCAACTCCATGAATATCCATTGTTGCAGAACTACCAGATTATTGCGAAAACCCATATAGTTCACTAATGTCCTTTCAGGGATGGAAATCTGTTGTTCTTACCAATCCGTTCCGTAATGTGACTTCACATGTGTAACAATGGGTTGATTCTTAATTCCCCGATGAAATACTTAGCGAGTCACTTCGTTTTCAAGGAGGCAGCTGACCATCAGCTTGTCAAGGATATCTAAGAATAAGTAGTAAGTGCTAACTTTCCCGACAGCAGTCATACCCTCATGAGAATGTTAAAAGAAAAGTATCTGCAAAAATTGCAGATACTCTGTTTGCACTGAATGTAATTTCAGCTTAAAACATATCAGTTTTATTTTTATTGGTTTGGCTGATTTCATGTGAATTTTGCATGGATCCAGCGTAACCTAATTGAAATTGTCCTCCAAATGTGTGTATTTACTTGAAATCTCAGTTGTCCTCTGGATTCATGTCTTTCTATTTTAGTGATTCCTTCACAAACACGACTCCCATGCCTCCAGAAAAGCTGGAAGTCTTCAGAACAGTGAAAGAGATAACAGGTTGGTTAATTTAAAAGCTGATTCCAGGTCTCTCCATAGTAAAATAGAATGAAATTTATTTGCAAAAATATGTTCTGGAGTGATCAGGGATCTGAGATATTTGCTCAACAGTGCTGGATGTTACATTGCCCTGCTGATAAGTTGAAAGGTGGATGATCTGCCAGTATGAGAGAGTTTTAGCCTCTGGCAGGGTATTTGTATCAGATATATCAACCTTAATGTTAATTCCCATAGCATAAGAACTAGATGTGTATAATGAAAGCTTACCTAGACATTTCATACAGTTCCTGACATATGCATATGTTACAGTCACAGGTACTTCAGTATTGGAGTTAATACTCAGCTGTTTGATAATAAACAGTGAAACACTGCCTTGCATGGCATGCTTCAAATGGCCCAATTAAGATGAGGATTAAGTCCTTGACACCCTCCGGTCACGTGCTATGATACGCTGATGATACCATGAGCTTGTCTCTTAAAAGTACATAGTTGTGGTCAGTGAGTGTACTTTCTGTCACTAGCTCACCAAATCATGATCTGTCTAGAATTTTACTTGGTCAAAAAGTGTGGTGCTGGAAAAGCACAGCCGGACAGGCAGCATCCGATGAGCAAGAGAGTCGACGTTTTGACCGTAAGCTCTTCATCAGGAATGTCATTCTGCTCAAAACGTTGATTATCTGCTCCTTGGATGCTGCCTGACCAGCTGTGCTTTCAGAGCACCACACTTTTTGACTTTGATCTCCAGCATCTGCAATCCTCAGTTTCTCCTGAAATTTTACTGGGGAAAGGAGAGGCTTTGGGCAGCCCATCTGCCTTTAGGCCTAGTAAGGCACTTAAGTAATCAATAAATAGTCATTTATATCTTACCCTGTCAGTATTTTAACTGTGGTGGACGTGGTTTGGAGTATATGGGAAGCCTGGAGCTTTTACTCTGTGGTCTGGTGCCGGACAAAGGAAGGGACAACCTTGATTGGAGATTCCCAGGCCTATTGGAGGCTCTCCCTTACTCACCCCATCCACCATCCCCCACGCAGGTTACGCATCCCCATCTATCCTTCCCCAGCCCATCTATCCTGTCCCCAGTCTCTTCAGACCTAGTTATGCTCCAAAATTACCTCTTAAGTTCAGCAATATGGCTATAATTCCAACAATAACTACTGCTCCCACATTGTGCTGCAGGGACTCAGCTTGCTAAGGTTAACTATATCCCTTAATACCTCCCCTGTATTGACCTCATCATGGAGTCTATATTATCCCTTCTTATGATCTTTTTCTAATCCCATGATTTTTTGTATTTACTAATGTCAAATAATATCTGCCATCCATCTGTCCAGCTCATCAGTCAAGCCGGGTTGCCCACCACTCCATGATTTAATGAAACCATTTACCTTTTGTTTAATGCTCCCACTACTTGTTCCATATCATTTGAAAACTTGGAGAGATTTGGTTTCTCTTTCCCCATTTCCAAATTACTCCTGTGAACAATTAACACTAACCGCCTAACTTTACTAATTTCCTTTTTTGTGAAAATCAGCTTTGAGAACACTGTTGTTTGGTTCCAGATCAAATTTCGTTAAAAGATCTGAAAACAATTGTGTAGATGATTCATTTTTAAAATAGCTGCATTTGTTCTTTATTAAAAATGACGTGGAAAGGGGGGAATCTATCTGGAGAGCACAATTTGGTAGTGAAGCCCTGAAGGTCTATGCCGTAATATTCTGCAATGTCTTCATGATACAATAGTTATTTGAAGTTCACATGCATTATATAATTCATAATTAAAAATATTTCTGTTTCCACAAGGGTATTTGTTTATTCAAAATTGGCCAGACAAGTATAAGAATCTTCAGGTTTTTGAAAATCTTGAAATTATACGAGGCCGAACACAACATCGGTAAGTTGTTCATCCAGCTACCATTTATTAGAAATTGTTATTCGTGGCAAGAAGGTTTTAAGTTAATTACAAACTAAAGACCAGTGAGCCTGACGTCGGTGGTGAGCAAGTAGTTGGTGGGAATCTTGAGGGACAGGATGTACGTGTATTTGGAAAGGCAAGGACTGATTAGGGCTAGTCAACATGGCTTTGTGCGTGGGAGATCATGTCTCACAAACTTGATTGAGTATTTTGAAGTAGCAAACAGGATTGATGGGGGCAGAGCGGTAGCTGTGATCTGTATGGACTTCAGTAAGGCATTCGACAAGGTTCCCCATTGGTTAGCAAGGTTAGATCTCACGGAATACAGGGAGAACTAGCCATTTGGAAGAACTGGCTCAAAGGTAGAAGAGAGAGTGGTGGTGGGGGGTTGTTTTTCAGACTGGAGGCCTGTGACCAGTGGAGTGCCAGAAGGATCAGTGCTGGGTCCACTACTTTTTGTCATTTACATAAATGATTTGGATGTGAGCATAAGAGGTACAGTTAATAAGTTTGCAGATGACTCCAAAATTGGAGGTGTAGTGGACAACAAAGAAGGCTACCTCAGACTACAACAGTATCTTGACCAGATGGGCTAATGGGCTGAGAAGTGGCAGATGGAGTTTAATCCAGATAAATGTGAGGTGTTGCATTTTGGGAAAGCAAATCTTAGCAGGACTTATACACTTAATGGTAAGATCCTAGGGAGTGTTGCTGAACAAAGAGACCTTGGAGTGCAGGTTCATAGCTCCTTGAAAGTGGAGTCACAGATAGATAGGATAGTGAAGAAGGCGTTTGGTATGCTTTCCTTTATTGGTCAGAGTATTGAGTACAGGAGTTGGGAGGTCATGTTGCGGCTGTACAAGACATTGGTTAGGCCACTGTTGGAATATTGCATGCAATTCTGGTCTCCTTCCTATCGAAAAGATGTTGGGAAACTTGAAAAGGTTCAGTAAAGATTTACAAGGATGTTGCCAGACGTGGAGGATTTGAGCTATTGGGAGAGGCTGAACAGGCTGGGGTTGTTTTCCCTGGAGCGTCAGAGGCTGAGGGGCGTCCTTATAGAGGTTTACAAAATCATGAGCGGAATGAATAG
Organism: Chiloscyllium plagiosum; assembly: GCF_004010195.1. Lineage (NCBI taxonomy): Eukaryota > Metazoa > Chordata > Chondrichthyes > Orectolobiformes > Hemiscylliidae > Chiloscyllium > Chiloscyllium plagiosum. The sequence continues at coordinate 60,834,200 of NC_057714.1, forward strand.
GATAAATAGACCAAGTCTTTTCCCTGGGGTTGAGGAGTCCAGGACTAGAGGGCATAGGTTTAGGGTGAGAGGGGGAAGATATAAATGAGACCTAAGGGGCAACTTTTTCACATAGAGGGTGGTATGTGTATGGAATGAGCTGTCAGAGGAAGTGGTGGAGACTGGTAGAATTGCAACATTTAAAAGGCATTTGGATGGGTATATGAACAGGAAGGGAGGGTGGTATGTGTATGGAATGAGCTGTCAGAGGAAGTGGTGAAGGCTGGTACAATTGCAACATTTAAAAGATATTTGGATGGGTATATGAATATGAAGAATTTGGAGGGATATGGGCCGGGTGCTGGCAGGTGGGACTAGATTAGGTTGGGATATCTGGTCGTCTTGGACAGGTTGGACCAAAGGGTCTGTTTCCATGCTGTACATCTCTATGACTCTGACATTGTAAATATAATCAAAAATGCACCATTTCATTAAGGAAACTTCTGTCACATTTTTAAGAGCTGGAAATGAAGACACGTGGCATATTAGCGTTTACACATTAAATTCATTATACAGAAATGTCAAGGTTCATAATTAATGTATAGCTTAATATTATGATGATTAGAGTACAACTGCTTGCTGGCATCCCAGTCTATTGATTTACACTGTTGTGACGCAATGGGATATAAACTTCTTAACTCTAGCCAATCTTTGAACCTAATTTTGGCCAAATACAAAAGATAATCAGGAAAGAAATTAAAATGTAAACTTTTATCTCAAAGGAGCTGTAATTCCAATTTACAGAAGATGCTTCATTTGTTGAAAACCTGGGTCAGACTTTATCTGGTGTGGGGATTGGAGTTAAAACTGTATGATTTAAGAATGCCAAAGGTAGTGAAAACGTGGAACTTGGCCCTTAAAGTATAAAGCTGGATCAATTATTATTTTCCTTATCATTGAAATATTCACCATTGAATTTGATGATGTTCTGCTAGGTCAGGGTGTTTGAGGCATACAGAGCAAAGTCAAGTTAATTAAGTTGAGGTATAGATCAGGGATGATCACGGCTGAATAAATGCCAACACAAGCACAAGTGGCCAAATAATCTATTGCTGTTCCTATGAGAGATACAAAGCAAGCATTGGGTTTCATCTCTGGGAGAAGATGGGAAAATTGGTTAACAAGACAACCAGTCATCTTGTGACAGTCTCCCTGAAAATAGATACTAGGTTGGATAAATCTTGGAGAAAAGCAGCCTTTTGTGATTGGGGATTGATTAAGACATAGATCTAAAGAGAAATCCCTACCTTCCTCTTCAAAAAAAGTGTCAACCTTCATTTAAAATTTCTACCAAGGTTGTTGTTCAGTTGATTCTTTTTGACTAATAAACTAGTGACAATATATTGGGCAAAAAAAGACTCCTCAGTGCCTAAAGACAGAGACATGACTGCAGTACCGATATAGATCATCTAAACCATCTGAAATGGAGAGCCAGAATTGGAGAATAAATTCTAACAAAAATATAAATTAAATCCTCACATGTTTTACCTTCCATGTGTTTTTTGAAAGAAAACTGAATCTTAATCTATTTTGAATTCATAAGATGAAGTTTGAATCAGTTTAATTCTAGTATTTACTTCCACCATTACAACAGAAAGAAAAATGAAGGGATATTCCAAAGTGTTTTACAGTGAGTTTTGAAGTTTAGTTACCGCTGTAATGAAGGAAATATGCAGCAAATCTTCTTCAAGAAAAATAGCATGTCCTAATATCAGATACTGTCTTATAGTGGGTATAAATTTATTAAGCTGTTAATAAGAATACTTTGTATTGGAATATGGATTTGTACAGGTAGATACTCTATAGAAATGTACATTAATCTGATTTTGCTATTGGTTAGTTTAGATTTGCAAAACTGTAAAGCAACTACAATACATTTAAGAACATGGAATCAGATAGTGAATGCAGCACTTAGGAAACTTTTTTTAAAACGTGGGTTTATCCATTTTATTTGTATGAAAGAACAGAAGTTGTTTTTGACCTTGGACCTAAGCAACTGTGTGATTGACAGTTGTAGTTTTCTCTACCTTACACCTTTCTGTTTCTGTATGTGTTTAGTAGTAGCATATCACTTGCTTTGGTGAACCTGAACATTACTTCTCTGGGATTGCGTTCACTCAAGGAGATTAGTGATGGTCAAGTAAGCATCTTCAATAACTCGAAACTCTGCTACGTTGAAACCATACAATGGGAAAAACTTTTCAAATCTAACAGACAGTCCTTGAAAATAACGCCAAATAAACCTAAGACACAATGCAGTAAGTGAATAACTTTAATCAAAAGTCTCTTATGTTTGAATTTTTGTTCATGTTCAAATCTTGTTTGGCCCTGAAGTTCTGGAAACTATTCATTTGTTATCTTTGTTTTGAATGTGTCAAAAGCATTGTTATATAAATTATTTTCTAACTTGAAGCTTGATGCTATTAGTTCAATAACATTAAACTGTTCTCAGTTACTTAATTCCATCAAAACACTTTTAAATGTGATGTGAAGAGGTCTGAACTAAACTGGAGCCAATGAGGGCCAGGAGAAAAGTTGTGTACTAGTTGGAGTTAATCCTGTCCGATGTTCAACACCATTCATGACTTGGACAAAGTGAGGACTGCAGATGCTGGAGAGTCAGAGTCGAAAAGTGTGGTGTTGGAAAAGCACTGCAGGTCAGGCAGCATTGAGGAGCAAGAGGTTCAACATTTCAGGCATAATTCCACAGTTACTGAGGCATTGTCTCCATGTGCACCAATCTTGAACAATATTCAGGCTTGGGCTGATACGTTGCAAGTAACATAAGTTACTAAGCTACATAAGTGCCAGCCAATGGCATCTCCAACATCTCTTGAAAATTAACACCTATTACAAATTTCCTATTTCATAGTTAGTGGCAGCCTGTACTTGTGTTTTGAAGCCCTAAAATAATCAATTTGGTTATGGTCAATCATGTTGCATTCCATTCAGAAAATTAAAATATATTTCTTGTGTGCCATCTAATTGTAACATGTTTTTCAAACCTGAAAGCTCGCTCTTGTTTCTATTTACTTAGTCGCTGAAAATAAAGTCTGCCACCCACTGTGTTCGGACGATGGTTGCTGGGGCCCTGGACCCTCTCAGTGCTTCTCCTGTCGCCATTATGAACGTGGAAGGGAGTGCGTTGAGAAGTGCAACATTTATGAGGGGTGAGTAAGGTGTGAAGCTTTTTGGAGTGATTGATGAGGCCATGTTTTTGCAATAATGTTGGGACAAATGCAGGCCCCCAGCATGTCCGGTTTCCAGCAACCAATGGCAATTCCAGTGAAACCTGCCAGATTTGTGGTCTGGAGTACACAGCTTGAAGAGATGCTGAAAGCAAACTTAATCATTGTTTTTGAAAGGCTATTTGGTCAAGACATGGAAGGGGTGTTGTGGAAAGAGCAGAGGAGTAATTGATTGTTGTTTCAGAAGACTAGCATATATGCAGGATGGCCTGAATAGCTACCTCTTATGTTGTTTAATCCCTGATTTCCTGTATGGTAAGTAAATGCTGATGTCCAAAGATTTGAGGGAACAATCCAGTCCATAAGACCATAAGACATAGGCGTGGAAGGAAGGCTATTCGGTCCATCAAGTCCACTCCGCCATTCAATCATTGGCTGATGGGCATTTCGACACCACTTACCCGCACTTGCGAGGGAAGAATTTATCAATCTCTGCCTTGAAGACATTTAATGTCCCGGCCTCTACTGTGCTCGGTGGCAATGAAATCCACCACTCTCTGGCTGAAGAAATGTCTCCTAATTTCCGCTTTAAATTGACCCCTTCTATTTCTGAGGCTGTGCCCATGATTCCTAGTATCCCCGCCTGACAGAAACAAATTCCCAGCGTCCACTGTTTCTAAGCCATGCATTATCTTGTAAGTTTTTTATTCAATCTCCCCTTAACCTTCTAAACTCTCATGAATACAATCCCAGGATCCTTAGCCGTTCATCATATGTTAGGCCTATCATTCCAGGGATCATCTGTGTGACTCTCCACTGGACACACTCCAGTGTCAGTATGTCCTTCCTGAGATGTGGGGCCCAAAACTGGACACAGTATTCTAAATGGGGCCTAACCAGAGCTATGTAAAGTCTCAAAAGCACATCGCTGTTTTTGCATTCCAACCCTTTGAGGTAAATGACAACATTACATTTGCTTTCTTAACCACAGACTCAACCTGCAAGTTAACCTTTGGAGCATCCTTGACTAGCACTCCGAGACCCCTTTGTACTTTGGCTTTATGAATTTTCTCACCATTTAGAAAATAGCCCATGCCCGGATTCTTTTTTCCAAAGTGCAAGACCTCGCATTTGCTCACATTAAATTTCATCAGCCATTTCTTGGACCACTCTCCTAAACTGTCTAAATCTTTCTGCAGCTTCCCCACCTCCTTAGAACTTACCTGCCTTCTGCCTAACTTCGTAACTTTGCCAGAATTCCCCAGCCCCTTCATCCAGATCATTTATATATAGAGTGAACAGCTGTGGCCCCAACACTGAACACTGTGGACCACCACTTGTCACCAGCTGCTATTCTGGAAAACAACCTTTTATCCCAACTCTCTGCCTGCTGTCAGACAGCCAATCCTCAATCCATGCCAGTAGCTCACCTCGAACACCATGGGCCGTCACCTTACTTAGCAGCTTCCCATGAGGCACCTTATCAAAGGCCTTTTGGAAGTCTAGGTAGATAATATCCACTGGGTTTCACTGGTCTAACCTACTTGTTATCTCTTCAAAGAATTCTAACAGGTTTATTGGGCATGGCCTACCCTTACTAAATCCATGCTGACTTGTTCAAGTCCGACCCTGCACTTCAAAGAATTTAGAAATCTCATCCTTAACGATAGATTCTAGAATTCTACCTACAACCAAGGTTAGGCTAATCGGCCTATAATTTTCCATCTTTTGTCTTGCTTGCCCTACTGCGTGCTGTACTATTAAGTGGGATGCTTACGGAAACCGTCCCTGTCATTTGTAGACAAACAATTCAATGGCACAATTCACAAAGAGTAGCATTCTCCCAGTATTCTGGTCAATATGTATCTGTCAAATTAATTTACTATTTAAATGTCAAATGGCCTGTTACTATTCTGGATATTATGTGGATGTGTAGAGATAATATATACATATGTATCCTGTTTTTGTTATTTATTAATGTGACGTGGTTGTCATTCGCAAAACCACCATTTATTGCCCATTCTAACTATTCTTGAGATGGTGACAATGATGCACCCACTGGAACTGTGGTGTAGATATGCCACCACTAGTACCAAAGAAGAAACAGCAATGCACTTCCAAATCAGTAATTTGGTAATGTTCTCCTATTTTCCCTTTTCTGTGTATTAAAATAATTTTGTATGCTGTGCGGATAGGGGTTAATCAAACTACATATTTTGGCAGATTGCAACAATTTGAAACTTTTCATTGATATGTGTCTGTGACTTGTAACTCTTTACTACGCTTTCACCCCACAGGGAACCTTTACCAGCTGAATGCTTCAATATCAGAAACTAAAATTTGACAATACAAGTGACAAACAGAAGTTGTAATTTCGGAAAATAAATTGAATTGTGTGAGAAACTGAATTATTGAATTAAAAGTGGAGATGAGCTAATTATATTGTGCCCTTGCATTAATACTAACATTGAGTAGCATTTTTCCTTTCACATATTGCTTTGAGAATAAAGATAAAGTCATCATAGTTCTACCAGACAATTGGGCTGCTGTCTCATTAGAGAGAACAAGAGAGAGGTGACTAGTGGTGGTTCAACCTGAGGGCCAATATGCCTCAAGAGAGAGGTTGAAAAGGAAGACCATCATGGTTACCTCAGCGAGTTCAGGAATTGAACTCACACCAAAAAAAAAGACAATGTTGAAGGAGAAACTGGTTCCGTCCCTAAAATTAGTTATACTAGTAAGACCCCACCACAGGCATGGCCTCCGATTTCATGAAATTAATTTTGTACCCTGAAAACAATCCAAATAGATTCATCACTTATATTAAGTGGGGTACAGATGTCATTGGATCAGTTAAAAAAAAGAAGGGCGTCATTTGCATAGAGGGTGATTTTATGTCTGCTGACCCTACCTCCGGGGCAGTTATATTGGGATCCGTCCAGATGGTTTCCACCAGTGGCTCGATCTCCAGTGTAATAATAGTGGTGAGAGAGTGGCAATCAAATGCTTTCTCTGCATCCAGGGAGACTACCAAACCCGGGATCGCTGTTTGCTGACATATTTGGACTATATTTAATACTCTTCTAATATTGTTGGTAGACCTATGACCCTTAATAAAACCCATCTGATCCTCCTTTATAATAAAAGGCAATACCCTTTCCAGCCTTAATGCCAATATATTCAACAGGATTTTAAAATCCACATTCAGTAATGATATGGGTCTGTACGAAATGCAATCTTCTGGGGCTTTTCCTTTCTTAAGAATAAGAGAAATATTTGCCTCTCTCAAAGAGGATGGGAAGCAGCCCTGACTGAATGAGTAATTGTACATTTCCAAGAGTGGCCCGGCCAGCTTATCTATAAACTTCTTATAAAACTCACTTTGAAATCCATCTGGTCAAGGCGCTTTACCACTCTGGAGCAGCCTCACCACTTCCTGTACTGTCAGGGGGGCAATCAGAAAGGACGCCTGCTCTGGGGTTACACCTGGAAGGTCCAGGGTCTTAAAGAAGGATTCCATCCACATCATTCAGTCCTCATAGCTCACCGACTGATACAGCTCAAAATAAAACTTTCTAAATGCTACATTAATCTTTTTAACATTGCAAATTAAGAGTACCAGCACTCTCTCTGATGGAATAGAATGGGGGGCATTTTTCTTTCTGGCCAAGTATGCTAGATTTCTACCCATTTATCACCATAGTCAACTAATCTCTGTTTCACAAAGGAGATTTCCCTCTTAGCTGAGTGCAGCATTCAAAGTAGCCCTAAGGGCTATAACCCAATGTAATTTAGATATGGATGGCCTATCAAAGTATGCTAACTCAGCCGCCTTCAGGCGAGCTTCGAGCAAACATTCTCCCCTCTGTCACTTTCAGGTCGCTGAGTAAGAAATAATTAAACCCCGTGCATAGGCCTTGGCAGTCTCCCACAGCACCGATGGGTTGCTGGCCATACCTAAATTAATATCTCAAAAGGTTTCAAACTCCCATGAAAAATACTCTATAAACTTGCTGTCTTTCAGGAGAAAAGGGTCCGTGCGCCAGTGCCGGGAGCCCCATCCCACCATCACTGGCCTTGACCTCCATGTACACTGTTGCATGATCAGAAATGGCTATGTTCCCTATTCTGCAAGACAGTACCAAGTTCAAAAAGGCCGATGGGACAAAAAAATGACAATTATAGTATAGCACATAGGTGGATTAGAAAAAAAGATAAAATCCTGACCTTTGGGGTGAAGATGTCTCCACACATCCACCAACCCCAACTTCCTGTTCAGGTCCATCAACTGCCTAGATTGCGAGACATACCTGCAAGACCTTGAGGCATCCTGTCCACCTCGGGGTCAATAATATAATTAAAGTCTCCCTCTATAATTGTGTGGCGTGCCCCAAGGGCCAGCAATCTAGAAAGTGCATTCATTACGAATTTCAAGGGATGCACTGGGAGGCAATATACATTCAGAATCCCATATTCCTCTCCATGTATTAAAGCTTTAAGTATTATGAATCGCCTGCACTCATCCTTAATTTGGCCTAGCATTTGAAACGGGAGGTTCTTCTAGATGAGAATGGCCACTCCTCTACTTTTCGAGTTAAAGGATGAGAAAAACACCTGGCTGTATCCTCCCTGTTGCAACTTCAAATGCTCCTTATTGGTTAAGTGCATTTCTTTTAACAAGGCTACATCGACCCTCTCTTTTCTAAAGCTTGACAGTATCTTTTTTTCTCTAAATTGGTGAAGGACTCCCCTTAACGTTCCAGGTGCACTATTTAAACAAATGGCTAGCCATGATCATCTGAAATAGTCCGTGACCCCCAGGAGGAAGAACCCTACTCATAGCTCACTGAGTGAAAACCATAAACATTTAAGTTTAAAAATGCAAATTCCAAAACTACTAAATCAAAACGTCTAACAACTACTTCTACAACATACCGACATATAACATACCCACAGGGGGTGCTCATACCACCCATTAGCCCCACCATGAATCCTTCTAACTGAAGCTATGCCCCTGCTCCAGACAAAACACAGCAGGCCAAGCAGCATCCAAGGAGCAGGAGAATCAACGTTTCGGGCATAAGCCCTTCTTCAGGAATGTACAGTTTCCTGAAGAAGGGCTTATGCCCGAAACGTCAATTCTCCTGCTCCTCGGATGCTGCCTGGCCTGCTGTTTTTTCAACTCTGGTCTCCAGCACCTGCAGTCCTCACTTTCTTCTGCTCCAGACAACACAAAGTAAGCAAAAAAAAAACAATATCTTATAACAAGAAAGTTAAAAGTGGGCTCTCAACCCATCCCCTCCATACTGTAATCCTCGGCACTCCTGGTAGAACAAAAAAGAATGACCTCTCTCCGCTTCCCCCCACCGCCCATCCAAAACAAAGGATAGCTGGAAGGGAGAGAGATGGGAGAGGAAACAAAAAAAAATTATGACCCAGACATATATTTGAAAGAAAACCAAGACCAATCCCCAACAACCAGGTAAACCAGGCAAATTACATAGAAAAAAAAACAAAATAATTGTCCATATAATTCAAGCCAGTCAATCTGTTTTAAAGCATCCAAGAAGTCTTTTGTCTTTTCTGGTGAAGCAAAGTTGAACATGGACCCTTTGTAGCTGAAACGCAGTATCGCCGGATATGTAACAAAATATTGGATATTCAAGTCCCTCAGGTGCACTTTTACCTCAACAAAGGCCTTCCTCTTGTGAATCACAACTGGAGAGAAGTCCTGGAAAAGCATAATTCGCAATCCTTTATATATCATAGTCTGAGGATCCTTTCCCAGTGCTCCAGAGGCTTCCAGCATCATTTGTTTGTCTCCATAATGCAAGAGTCACACTAGAACCAGGCGGGGGTGCTTGTCCAATCTGGGCCTGCGCACTGCGACCTGTTGGGCCCACTCAACCCGCACCCAGCCTACCTTGACTTCCAGCCTCAGAAACTGTAGGAGCCATTGCTTCAAGAAGCTAATGAGCTGGCCTTCTTCCTTCTGTTTGGGAAGCCCCAGCAACTGGATGTTCTTCCAATGACCTTGATTTTTGAGGTTGTCGACCTGCTCCTCCAAGGCCCGCACTTGGTGTTCCAGGGCCTGAACCCAACCCGCCGAGGATTCGGCTGCGGTCTCGGAAGCTGCGACCCATTGCTCCGGCCCCCCACCCACCCACCTTCCCCAGCCCCCAACACGCTGCCCAAGGCGCTGGGTCTCCTGGTCTTGCCTATGCAGCATGACCAAGATCAATTCAAGCCTAGCTAGGGTCTCCTCTATTGACGAATCGATCTTCTCTCGGAGTTTCATGAACTCGGAGATCAAACTCTGCTCTGCAGGTGAGTCCCCTTGGGCGCCAATGTCTGTTGCTGTGGGGGATGGTGGGGTGGGGGGTGGGGCTGCGGAGAGTCCCTGCCTGATGCAATCCCCGTCCTCCCTTCCCCTTGGTCATCTTCTAAACTGTTCTAAACTGTTCAAAACTGGTACTAAATCATTCTAACAAATTAAGCAGTAAAGGGAGGGTGAGTGCCCCACTTTGTCTGGATTCTGGTGCAGAGCTCAGCAAAGCTGACCTACTGGGTCACCGCCATCTTGAATCCCCACACTTTATCCTGATCATTTGGATGAGTTTGACGTTTACATATAGTCTCAGACTAAAGTGCTAGGATACTCACAATGCAGTAAACAATGTTTTATTTGTCTTTTGGTATCAGTATGAAAATGTTTAAGCAAGAACATGATTTTTACTATCAACATTTAATGTTATTTTAAATATTAATTTCCAAACTATCAATTTGTTTTTTTTTTCTGTAAAGGGAGTTAAGAGAGTATGAGGATCAACGCAGATGCATCCAGTGTGACGCAGAATGTAAACCTCAGAATGGGTCCGTAACCTGCACTAGTTCTGTAAGTCAAAATTAAAATGACTAAAATTGAAAAACAACAGTATTCGAAAATACAGCAGAAACACAGTTGAAACACAGCAGAAGTCTAAGCTATTAAATGCAATGGCAATTAAAATTACCGGAATCAATACAAAAGAAATGATAAGGGCAAAGTAGCTATTAAAGATGGTAAACAATAGACACGAATACCACTAAGGAAACCATGTGGCTTTTAAGAGGCCTTCAGTCTTCACAAATAATTGTAGATTAGTAGAGTATATTGGAATATCAGAAAATGGTTTTAGAGGCTGCTGAGAAGCAAGTTTATTCTGAATAAAATCAAAAGCAGCCCTGATAGATTTTCTGTCCTCTGGAAAATAAATACACAATTTGAAATTGAGAATGAGATCTACGTCCAAGAAATTATTTGATTTTATTGTTCTATAGTCAATGGAACATGGGGAAAATGGAGAAAATAGCTTAGGGGACAATAAATTCTCATACCCATCCAACTTGACATGGATTTTTAACCGTCTACAATGGCTAAGTTATATTTCAGAAGACCGCGAGGTGTAAGACCACACCACAAAAGTGGTGCCGTTTCCTCTGTTCTGCACCCAATTAATCAGCAAACAGGTCCAATTTCTCTCTCTCTGTATATCAAAGAAATAGTTTATTCTGTTTTCCATTCTAAATATCTTGAATTTAATCTCATACCATGATTTTGTTCTTGACCTCACAGCTACAGCAAGGACCTTATTTTCATAAGGTCTAGAGGAGTGTCCCAGACTTAAAATGTTAACTCTTTTTATCCCTCCACAGATGTTGCCAGACTTGCTGAGATTTTCCAGCATTCTGTGTTTGTTCCTTCCTTTCATAATTTGAAACACTTTGACATCATGTCATTTCATAATGGGCATTATCATAACAACAAAAAAGCAATTCAATTTTTATGTCGACATTCACATTTCATATTAACTATGGTTTATTTAAAAGGACTTCTAAGTTTGTGCCAAGCCCTCTTCATGACCAATTAGGGAATTTGCATTTCCAAATCGGGCCGCAAGAGCAACAAAGTTTAGGCATGCATTTGGGCCCAGATCCCCTCCAGTGGGGTGCTCCCAACCCTGTTTTGAAAATCTGATTCCTGGGTATCTATAATGATATTGAATTTTTTTGACAAAAAATGCCTTAGGCAACAAAAGTTAGCTAGTAAATCTCAGCAAGGAGTCAATTCTCTAAGAAAAAGGATAGAATTGCTGCGTACCAGAATGTGTTCGTGAGAGCTTATTACTTACAAGGTTTAGTTTCCTGGACAGTTGACCATTTTCAGAAACCAATTCCTGGGAAAATTCTATAGCTGTTTTCCATCTATGTTATTGTTAATTTGAAGTGTAATAGCCAGAGTTACTTAGCCCCAAGAATTTGATAGTTGAGAATTTGGAACTACAAATTTCTATTGAAAGTTCTAGAAAGATAATTTTTTGCTTCCTGGTTGTGTCAAATATCATGACATCTCTGTACTTCAGCCTTTGGGATTTTTTTCATCTGGTTAAGTGAAAACTGAATGGGCAGTACTGAACTGAAGGGTGAGTGGCTTCAAAAAAAGCATGATTGAATAAATCACAATTGAAGAGAGAGTCTGTTTTCAATTTCACACAACATGCTGTGTGGTAAAGTCCAGAACATTAAATGAGATTAAGAAAAATATTTCTAATACTCACATGAAGCAGACAATGATTTATTGTAGCGCACAGTTTTAGTGCTGTGCAGAACAGAACAAGTTCTTGATTTGTAGTGTGAGAGATTACATTTGCATTTATGTAAGTCGCTGTTGAATAGTAATGTCTAATTTGTCTCTTGGCAATGATATATTTCTTTCCCCACCTATTACACCTGTTTTAATGTACTCATTTCATTACCTAGGGCAATGAGAACTGTGTAGAATGTGCTCATGTTAAAGATGGCCCACGCTGTGTAAGCAGTTGTCCCTCTGGAATCTCAGGAGAAAATAATACCTTGGTTTGGAAATACACTGATGAGAATAAACACTGTCAGCTATGTCACCCAAATTGCACCCAAGAGTGAGTAATGTTCAATTCTATGTAATATTATAAGTTGTTTTATTTTAATTGGTCCAGTGCTAAAGGCAATCAGTTTAGTGACTAATTTTGAATGCCTACACCAGTTCAAAGGGAATTTTCCACATGTCTTTCTCCTCTTTTGTACTGGAGTTTTTCAAAGCATATTTTTACACACCTCCCCAGTTGTAGTGCAGATTTGGTCTCCTTACTTAAGAAAGGATGTACTGGCACTGGAGGGGGTGCAGAGGAGGTTCACTAGGTTGATTCCAGAGTTGAGGGTGTTGGGTTGTGAGGAGAGGCTAAGTAGATTGGGATTATATTCATTGGAATTCAGAAGAATGAGGGGGGAGCTTAAAGAAACATATAAAATTATGAAGGGAATCAATAAAATAGAAATAGATAGGATGTTTCCACTAGTAGGTGAGACTAGGACTTGTGAGGAGAGGCTAAGTAGATTGGGATTATATTCATTGGAATTCATAAGAATGAGGGGGGAGCTTAAAGAAACATATAAAATTATGAAGGGAATCAATAAAATAGAAATAGATAGGATGTTTCCACTAGTAGGTGAGACTAGGACAAAAGGGCATAGCCTCAAGATTAGAGGAAGCAGGTTTACAACAGAACTGAGAAGGAACTTCTTCACCAAGAGGATTGTTAATCTATGGAATTCCTTGCCCAGCGAAGTAGTTGACACTACTTCAGTAATCGCTTTTAAAGCTCAGGTAGATACTTCTTTGAAAAATAAAGGAATTAATGGATATGGTGAAAACATGAGTAAGTGGAGCTGAGTCCACGAAAATATCAGCCATGACCTTATTGATTGGCAGAGCAGGCTCAAAGGGCCAGACAGCCTACTCCAGCTTCTAGTTCTTATGTTCTTTTAAATGCCCACAAGTGGGTATAGAGTGCCTACTGTAATACATGAGGTAATACAAACCTTAAAGATATTGCTGCAAAGAGAGACATATTGTTAAAGCTTTTTCGCGTGGTTGGAAAATTACTCTGATTAGCTGAGGTATTGCCACGGTGAAAGTAATGGGACACAATTAACTCCTCAAGCTCCTGGGTTATTTAAAAAGTCACAAGAGTTGGCTATATTCTTTTCATTTGAAGAGAACACATTTCTGTGTTTGAATACATGTTGCTTCTAGCAAACATAAATGAGTCACTTTATGAGCTTGTGATCATTTTAATTAGTCGTTAATGTAGGTCTTAATAAACTCGGGGTTGTCCAACAAGTGCTGCCAAATTGCCAAGTCACATCTAACAGTAGCCAATCTGTTTTGAGTTTTGAAAGAGCAAGCTGTTTGAGTAAGTTGATATTCTGCCTGTTATTAACAACTGAAGGAACATACTCTTTGATTTGATCAATCCACTATTGGAACCTATGCCTCAGGTACCTGACATTTGATTGGCACTGGAATAATTGTGGTAAGTAGAATGCCATATGGTCTGACAGCAGCATCCTGTTAGGGGGAAGTACCACTTGCATAGTCACTGCACAGCAGCAGGTCAAATGGCTTGCTTAAATTTTAAATTCTGGAGATTGTTTGCCTTTCCTGCTGCAGACTAAACACTTTTCAGATTCAAAGGTCTTTGGTTCATTTACAAGTTTCCACAAATGCACCTAATAATGGAATAGTATAGTCATTTTCTTGCAGAATAGTTTTGCTGCATTCTAATTCTTTGCAAGTTTGCAAGTTGACTAACTGACTGTGGCCTTTTTGAAAGATTGCTGATAGGTCTGATCTTACAATGTGGTGCTTCCTAAAGTGAGGTCAGGACTCCGCGTAGAGTGATGAGTTGAAGTTTTGGGGTAGCGAGCTCTAAGGCAGCAACCTTTCCATTCTCACAGATATTCTGTCCCCAGTCTCCTGCTCTCTCTTGCCCACCCCCAATCTTCACCCTCTCAGTCCTCACCAAGGGATGACATAATTTTCAAACTTGTGGGAGAGATTTTGGGAAGCATTGTTCCAGCATGTGGAGATATATGGATCCCAATGTGTACTTTAACCAGTGAAGGGGGGTTGCAGTGGACAGTAGTTGAGAACCCATTAGCAAGCACATCAAGGAAAGGAGTGTGTTAGACTGCTTCATCACAAAATTTAATTTGAGCACAAGGTGATAACTGACAAGAATTTAGAGGGGATCTCATGGCAATGTCATCTTTCTTTTTCTGCTGCTGCGCAATGGCTCGCCAAGTGATATTTTTCACTCATAACATGTTGCCATTAATCCTAAAAGACAGTCTGTCTATAACAAAATTAGAGAATGTTGTGCATGAGTTTCAGAGCCAATGCAATGTTAGGTAAGTAGGCCATGTATCCTAGCAATTGGCTATGTGAAACAAACAAAATGATCCTTTGATTGTTTGTAATTGGCAGAATACATACTGTACTCAACTAACCTTTGCTTCCAAAACTCGAGGTAAAGCATCTACTGTTCGATCTGATTCTGCAATTAGGAAGAACTTGCTGAAAACTCCTGGGTGTGCTCAGAGTTACACTACTATCTAATCTAAAATCATCAGTTGAGCGTATAATGTGGTTCATTTATGTTACAAGAAGTATCATACATTCTGAGACATGGACCAATTCTCTGCAAACCAAAAGAATTTGTCCAAACTTTGCAAGTTTTAACTACATGGGAGCTTGGGTATGTGTCATTCACCATTACTTTCTACATGGCAACACGTCAGCCAATCAGAGTCAACTTGCCATCCAATCAATTTTCTTTTCCCCAGCATATTAACTGTTGTGATTGTTTGTTTGAAATTTAATATTTTTACATTTGTGGAAAACCTTCTGCACCATGTCTTCTCATCCAATGATCTTCAGTTCTGTACAACCAAGGAACTCTTAAAGATAACAATATTCTCTCCTGGTATGGAAGAACTTTATCTCTCGACATCAGATCCCTGCAAGTCTAATCCTGAGATTGCAATGGTGGTGCCTTAAGAATCATGGTTAAGCATACCCTTTCTGAGTGAAGTGGCATAGCATACTATTGACAACAAACACTAAGCTGGGTAGATAGGCTGTTGGGCCTATCCAGAAAGAAACCAAACTGGTCATATTGTCCTTGCCAGCTCCTTGTAATAACAATTCAGCTTATCCCCCTATCTTTTCCCTGTTCCCATACAAAATAATTCACTTTGTCAATCGACCTTCTGTCCACCACACTGTCAGACAATGCATTTCGAAACAGTCACTGTGCAGAAAATGTTGTTCTTCATGCCATTCTTACTTCTACCATCTGTTTTAAAAAGGGGTCCTCTGGCCCTCAACCCCCCTGTCAATAGTAACAGTTTCTCCCAGCCTAGAAGGAAAAAATCACCAGTTAAACCTGTGAATAAAGGATAGTGGTCCAAGTCATCATATATATTTCAAGATGGAGGATCAGTATGAGCAGTATGTTTCTGAAAATTTGTGTGTTTTTAATTAACTTTCCTCCTGAATGTTTACTTTGTCCAAAACCCTCATAATTTTGAATACACCCAGCAAATCTATCTTAATGTTGCCTTCTCCAGGGAGAGCAGCTCCAAATTCTCTAGTCTATTCATTTCACCGATGTTTCACAGCCTTAGAATGATTCTCATTATTCATTTTTGTACCCATCCCTAATGCCCTCACACTTGAATGCTGAAACAATGTTTTATATGAGTCTATCATAACTTCCTTCATCTTGTACTCTATGACCTCATTTATAAAGCACAGAATCTGATTTTCTCAACCATTCCTGCCATTTTCAATGGTTTATGCCCATACACCCCATGTCCCCTGCATCTGCATCCCTTTTGGAATTATAGCCTTTTCTTGCTATAAAAATATATTACTTCCTCCATTTAAAAACTCAATCAAGTTAGTTAACTGTGATTTGCTCTTAACAAATCCTTGCTGGCTTTCTTGACTTTAATATAATTTCTACTACACTCTGTACCACCATGGTTAAATGGACTACTGTAGCTTTTGTTCAAAAGTAATACATTTGCAATTCTCCAGTCCTCAGACACAAGTCCTGAGGAGGATTGAAAAATCCTACCATGGCACATGGTTGAATTTGAATTCAATATTTAAAAAAGTCTGATCCATCGATGACTATGAAATCATTGTCAATTGTTGGAAAACCCATTTGGCTCAGTAGTATCTTTTGAGGAAAGTAACTGCTATCCTTACCTGCTCTGGCCTACCTGTGCCAGTGATTCTCAACCGTTTTTGTTTTGGCCACGGCCACCCCTACGGACTCTTCTCAGGTTCCAGGGTCTCTGTTCGTCACATGAACAGAAAGACAGAAAATAATTTCACAGTTTTCAGTCTGTGGCCTCCTTCAAATGTGCCAGGGCCATATGGCCCCCATTGAGAATGGCTGCCCACACAACGATGTAGTTCAATTTTAACTGCTGTCTGGGCGCCTCGCGCTCACAATCAATGCTGGCCCAACCACTGGAATCGACATCATGAGAATGAAATTTTTTCAGATAAATTCTCCATTTGTTAAATCGAGATTTTTTATAGCCCTTTTTCTTACATGCAGAAGTTTTGATTAATTTTCTTTTAAAATTTTGGCCATGTCGTAAAGACCTTTTTTTAATATAAAACAGTTTGAATGTGTATAATGCAAATGAACCAGATGAATCAATCTCCTTTCTTTCTTAGGATTCAATGCAAAACTACTGCTACAAAAAACTGTTCTTCATTGATTTCGATTTTGGTTTTACTTGTCTTACTGGGGAGAAAATGAATCAAATTGTTTAATTGTCGTAAGACCAGAACTGGTTCCAAGTAATTCTAAATTTCATGGTTGTTGCATTACAGATGTAAGGGACCAAGACTTGAGGATTGTGAACCTGTTGGGTAAAGTATTCCAACAAATTTGTAATTTCAATAATACTATCTAATTTTGTTGATTACTGCTAGTGTTTGACCACAGTTGATAATAGTCACTACTTAGCATTTTAAATAGAAAAGCAACAGAAATTTGATAAACAAGCCAACTAATACACCAAAATGAAACACTATTGAAAGAATAGTTAGTGATATCTCTCCAGGGGTTGAATTAATGCTTTGTAGTCAGAACAGATGCAAACATGTGGTGAATTAATGATGAGTATAACAATGATATATTCTACATATTTCAACCAAAGGTGGTTGTGCTCTCTCACAAATCTGCAGTTAAGTCTCTCAGATCTTCAGACAAACCTAACAATATGCCATTAATAAATACACTGGACAGTAGTTATTTTAAATGTATGACTCAATCAATTGATCATATATGATGTTGCAGATTAGAAACAGAAATGTGCTGTGTTGTATAGTTTTGTGTCTATTATGCTCAAGATTTCAATTGCATTGAGAAATTACCTAGTAACAGTTGTTAATGATTGTTGATAACTACAGTTGAGAATTTAAGACTTTTGGAAAACAAAATTGGAATGTAATAACTTCCAATCACAACTAGTTAAATTAACTTACAAGAACGTTGTGTCCTCTCATCAGTATAAGCCTCTAGAAAAAGCTTTCCAATGCCTCCCAGCATGAGACAAACCAAAAGATAACTGCTAACTAATGTGATGGGAGAAGTCCCAGTCCCCGGGAGAATTGCCACCAAACATGCTTGTCCAACACTCTTGAAAACATCATGCCCTCCAGTTTAGAGCGACATTTCTCACCCTCTAACTTAATGTAAAATTCCATCAGTCTTAGCTGGAAGATCTTTTGCCATGAAATCATTATTCCATAATCCCATTATTTTGTGTCACAATCTCCAGAGAATAGCGTCTCTCAGCAGGCGATAGAACTCCCAGTAACTGAGTGAAAGAATCGCATGACAAGATTTCAACTTTTGTCTTTTACTGTAACAGTTTAAAATCTTTCTGATAGAAAGGAGACCAGAATTGCACGCAATATTTCAACAGTAGCCTAACCAATGTTCTGTACAGCCACAACATGACCTCCCAACCCCTGTACTCAATACTCCAACCAATAAAGGAAAGCATACCAAACGCCGCCTTCACTATCCTATCTACCTGCGACTCCACTTTCAAGGAGCTATGAACCTGCACTCCAAGGTCGCTTTGTTTAGCAATACTCCCTAGGACCTTACCATTAAGTGTATAAGTCCTGCTAAGATTTGCTTTCCAAAAATGCAGGACCTCATATTTATCTGAATTAAACTCCATCTGCCACTTCTCAGCCCATTGGCCCATCTGGTCAAGGTCCTGTTGTAATCTGAGGTAACCCTCTTCACTGTCCACTACACCTCCAATGTTGGTGTTATCTGCAAACTTACTAACTGTACCTCTTATGCTCACATCCAAATCATTTATGTAAATGACAAAAAGTAGAGGTCCCAGCATCGATCCTTGTGG
>NC_057714.1:60854806-60921473 GCF_004010195.1 Chiloscyllium plagiosum
CTAGGAACCCTCCAACCACAAGGGGTGAACTCGGATTTCACCAGTTTCCTCATTTCCCCTCCCCCCAGCCTGTCTCAGTCAAATCCATCAAATTCAGCACCGCCTTCCTAACCTGCAATCTTCTTCCCGACCTCTCCGCCCCCACCCCAATCTGTCCTATCACCCTCACCTTGACCTTTTTCCACCTATCACATTTCCGACGCCCCTCCCCCAAGTCCCTCCTCCCTATCTTTTATCTTATCCTGCTGGACCAACTTTCCTCATTCCTGAAGAAGGGCTAATGCCCGAAACGTCGATTCTCCTGTTCCCTAGATGCTGCCTGACCTGCTGCGCTTTTCTAGCAACACATTTCCACCTCAATTTCTTTAGTCATCCAGAATTCCCTATACCCACCAGCCTTCCCTTTCACCCTAACAGGAATAAACTTTCTTTGGATTCTCGTTATCTCATTTCTGAAGGCTTCCCATTTTCCAGCCATCCCTCTACCTGTGAACATCTGCCCCCAATCAGTTTTCGAAAGTTCTTGCCTAATACCATCAAAATTGGCCTTTCTCCGATTTAGAACTTCAACTTTTAGATCTGGTTTATCCTTTTCCATCATTATTTAAAATCTAATAGAATTATGGTCACTGGCCCCAAAGTGCTCCCCCGCTGAACACCTCAGTCACCTGCCCTGCCTTAGTTCCCAAGAGTAAGTCACGTTTTGCTCCTTCTCTGGTAGATACATCCACATACTGAATCAGAAAATTGTCTTGTACACACTCAAGAAATTCCTCTCCATCTAAATCCTTAACACTATGGCAGTACCAGTCTGTGTTAAGAAAGTTAAAATCCCCTGTTATAACCTCCCTATTTTTCTTACAGATAGCTGAGATCTCCTGACAAGCTTGTTTCTCAATTTCCCTCTGACTATTAGGGGGTCTATAATACAAATGTCAGCTACAGTTTCCAGTGGGTTCCCTCCCTCCTTTCTGCTTGAGCCGAAACGTCGAGTGGCCATCAAAAGACGCTTTTCTCAGTTTTCAAAGAAGTTCTGAACAGAACCCCAGTGGTGAGGCCCATTCCAATCATTCTTAATCCCCAACATGCTGACCATGCCAGGATGAATTTCCTGAACTCCTTGGGAGTTCTCATGGGATATGCCTCTGATCAGAAATGATCTTTCCTCCTCTGTTTCTGCTTGGTAATACTCAGAATATTTGTGACTTTGTTCTCTTTGCAGACCTCACCAATTCCAGTTATTTGCCTCTCTGTGAAAATGCATGTTTTCTCTCTCCCTCTCCGTTTGACATTCTAGATTGTCTATCCACAGTCAAGTCAACAGCTCCTTGTTTTCAGATGTGAACATTTTACATTTTGCTCCCAATAAGTTTCACCCAGGCTTCTCTATCCTCATGGTTACCAAGCCATCACGTTTGTTGTTGTGCAGTATCTGTTAAATAAAATCATGTGACCCTCTTTTCCATTTTATCTTGAATAAAAGGTAACAAAAATGAGATAGTGAGGACTGCAGATGCTGTAGAGTCAGAGTTGATAAAGTGTGATGCTTTAAAAAGGACGGCAGGTCGAGTAGTATCCAAGGAGCAGGAGAGTCCATGTTTTTGGACAGAAACCTTCTTCAGGACTGAAGAAGGGTCCTGCGAGAAACGTCAACTCTTGCTCCTCGGATGCTGCCTGATCTGCTGTGCTTTTTAAAGAGTCAACTTTATCAACTCTAAAAGGTAACAAAACACAACCAAACATTCATGAAAAAGGTCTAAAATGGCCTGTTCCTTGAATGTATATGATTGTACATTCCAAAAAATAATGTCCTAAGAAACTGTCCCAGATACATTTCATGAATTGATTCTCCAGGCTACCATTGACAATTTAATTCTTCTAATCTATATGAAGATTAATTAAATCACCCACAATTATTGCAAAACTTTTCCCACAAGCCCATATTATTTCTTGATTTGCAATTAAATCAGGAGGCCTACTAACTACTCCCAAGAGTGACTTATTTCCTTAGCAATTTTTAGTTTCCACCTAACTAATTCTACTACTGTACTTGACCCTTTGAACCAATAATTTATATCGATGATCAGTAGTCATTAAGGGCATCAACAAGTTCATAGAACTGTGTGGATTTCAACCAAAGAGGAAATTACTGGAGTTGTGAGTGAACAGCAAATATGCAGGTGTCACAACATTAATAAATTCAGAGTTATGCGAACAAGAAAATTTATGGTTTAAGCATCGTAAGAATAAGGAGCTGAAAGTCGAGGAATTAGACATTCGGGATGTGAAAGGCCTAAAATCAGGCAATAGATTTCAAGAATCCCATCTGTTGACTGTCAAATCCATAAAAACACAGATTTTAAACACTCCAATAATGGAGGCTAGCACCCAACAAACAAGACAAGACAAACTTTAACTGTGACTTGTGGTGCTGTGAAATGGATGCCACTGAGTTTCTAAAGCCTATAATTGCATTGTAATAAACAACAGTTTCTCACCACACATACATGTTCACCTGTCATTTGACCACCATGTTGTCAGAACTTTCTAGTCAAGACAATAAGAAGTGCATATTTTTGATCATTTTAATGACCTATAGATAAATCTGTGCCAATCAGGAATACCTATTTCAATTTGCTAAGCGTCCATTCAGTTAACCAATTTCCGGATATTCACAATAGGTAATTAACTTATGCAGATTACGCTTTACATTTAGTACGTCAGACAATTAAATTGTGACAACTTGATCATTTTTAAAGACAGAAAGGTAAAAAGATTATTCCATTTTTATTTGAAAAATCTATGGAAATTGAATTACACTGAATATTTCAGTTAGTTATAATACACGTATGCACTTTATTATAAAGCTTCAGTACATTATTTATAAATGTAATTATGTTTGAAATGACCAACACAAAGAATATAAGTTTCAAGTCAAAGTAGTATGCGATATTGTATGAGAGGAAAACATCCCTGACAGATTCCCTTCCTGCTCTAGGTCTCGCATTCCATCCATTGCTGCTGGAATTGTCAGTGGCCTTCTTGGTTTGGTTGTGGTGGCCTTATTGATTGCAATATGCATGAGGAGGAGACATGTCAGAAAGAAACGTACCTTGCGACGTTTGTTACAGGAGCGAGAGGTAACCATAAGTTTTCCAAAAACTGAAGCCTAAGAAGATGATGATTCTGTGGATGTTCCAGAAATCTCATGTTTGGAAGATTTTTTAGGGTTTTTAGTAATCTATATGCTATGTGACTTGCAATTCAGAAGTCAAATTCCATCACGGCTATTAGTAAAACTCTGCTGACTTATGGTTTAGCATCAGAAAATGTTGCAAAATTCATCCTAAATTTAATCAGACTTCATGTGCTCTTCAGGGTGGGAACCCACAACCCCCAACTGATTTTGTCTGTATGTGACTCCAGTCCCATACTATATGATTACCTCTAAATGCCCTTATGATAAAAAAATGAAAAAAAAAAACAGATTGGCAATAGTTCCCGCAATAAGGAGTTCATATAATGGTTTTGAAAGTGTTTCTTAAGGATCCAAATTCTGAAACGGGCGAGGGAGAATGCTATACTAGGCTTGGTAATGTGAGAAGTGATAAGATTAATTTATAAGCACAAAATAAAAACACCTCTAGGTAGCAGTGAACGCTAAATGATTGAATTTTGCATTCAGTTTGAGAGGGAGAAGAGTGGTCTATGACTAGTATTTTAATCTTAAATTATGACAGTTATGTAGGTTAGATGAAGTGAACTGAAGTGTCAGGCTAGGAACGTGATGACAGACATTTAAAACAATATTTCAGAGTACTCAGAATAAGTACTTTCCTAGTAGAAAGAGAAGTTCTACAGGACTTCCACTACCATCTGTGGTTGACTAAAGCATCAAACTTATGCCTTATCCATCTAATTGTGTAAAGACGAGTGGCAAGTCAATTGACCAGTCAGAATATAAAGAACAGCAAAGAATAACTAAAAGTTCAATTGAGACAAATAAGAGCATGGCAGAAACCTAGGTAGAAATGTGAAAAAAACCAAAAGTTTGTATAGGTATCTAAAAAAGGAAAAGAGTAAAGTGAGAATGGGGAGTTAAGACACAATACAAAAAAGAGAATGTAATGAGTAAATATTTTGCTTCTGTCTAGTAAAGAATATAAAAACATCCCAGAAATCCAAATGAATCAAAAGGTTGAAAGAGAAAAGGAATGGAAAATCATGTCTCACTGACTTGATTGAGTTTTTTGAAGAGGTGAGAAAGAAGATTGATGAAGGTAGAACAGTAGACTTCTATTTGGACTTCAGCAAAGCATTTGACAAGGTTCTGCATGGTAGACTGATTAGTAAGGTTAGATCATGTGGGATCCTGGGGGAGTTAGCAGTTGGACACATATTGGCTTGAAGGTAGCAGACAGAGGGCCGTTTTTCAGTCTGGAAGCCTTTGACCAGCAGTGTGCCAGAGGATTGGTGCTACATCCACTGCTTTTTGTCATTTATATACGTGATTTGGATGTGCGTATAGGAGGTATCATTAGTAAGTTTGCAGATGACACCAAAATAGGTGGTCAGCGAAGAAGGTTACCTCAGAGTACAATGGGACCATGATAAGATAGGCCAGTGTGCCAAGGAGTGGCAGATGGAGTTTAATTCAGATAAATATGAGTTGTTGTATTATGGTAAGGCAAACCAGGGCAGGACTTATACAGTTAATGGTAGGGTCCTGGGGACCATTGCTGAACAAAGAAAACTAGGGGTGCAGGTGCATAATTGCTTGAAAGTGGAGTCACAGGTAGACAGGCTGGTGAAGAAGGCATTTGACATGCTTGCCTTAATTGGTCATTGTATTGAGTATAGGAGTTGGGACGTCATGTTGCAACTGTACAGGACATTGGTGAGACCACTTTTAGAAAACTGCTTTCAATTCTGGTAGCCTTCCATAGGAAGGATGCTGTGCAGCTTGGAAGGGTTCAGAAAATAGTTAAAAGGATTTTGCCAGGTCTGTAGGGTTTGAGTTAAAGGGAGAGACTGAATAGGCTGGGGCTTTTTTTCCCCCTGGAGTATTGGAGGCTGAGAGACCTTATGTTGGCAAATGGGACTAGGTCAAATTGGGATGTATGGTCAGTAAAGGGAAGGTGGACCAAAGGGTCTGTTTCCATGCCAGAAGGCTCCATTAGACTGGAGAGAAGTAAATATTCAAGAAGGGAAGAAGGCAGAAACCAAGAAGCGACAAGTCAGTTATCTTGGCTTCTAACATGGAGAATTGACCAGGAAGTGGTTTTAACTGGGCACATGGAAAAACTCAATGTAATCAGGAAGAGGAAGCATGATTTTGTGAAGGGAAATTGTGTTTAACTAATTTATTGGGAGTTTTTTTTTCCAAAGAGTATAGTGCAGTGAGGATAAGGAGGAATGTGTTCTTGGATTTTCAGAAGATATTTGACAAGGTTCCACATAGGCGTTCATAGTTTAGGTGGTAACATACACGGAGGGATAGAAGATTGACAGGCTGGCAGAAAACAGCTTTCACAAATGGGACCTTTTTCAGTTTGGTAGCATAGGGTAAGTGATATCTTGCAGGGTTCTGCCTGGGGTATCAATATTTTACAGTTTATATCAATCATTGGATGATGGATAGCATTCCTGTACCTATCCCTGACCTGGCTGCAATGTTACAATTGGTGAGGGAGGTGTGGGAGCACATGTTGGGCAGTTCATGGCTATTTGAGGGCCTCATTCTGCACCAGCTGATTCTTTACCTTATTTGGGTGGAGGAGATGCGAGGTTCAAATCTTAGGTGTTTAGTTGGTATTGGGATGCCACATGTCTGGGTCCCATGAACCCATTGGAGACTCTTCCCCCTAAGGTCACACCCTCATTAACCCTTTAATCTTGTTTCCAGTGCAATAAAAAGCTCCTCCCTGCTGGGTTTGATTGTTCCTACCTCCCTTTGACTGGCATTCAACTAAATGGGAGGGGATGATTTAATTACCACACAGTCTCTCTCTGTCTGATAAAGTTCAGGGTGGCTGGTTTCATGGATGGCCTTCTTGACCGGATGCTATTTGATGCCATAGATTGGACTTTTAAATCTAGATTCTTTATTCAAAAGCACTCAATTCCTGGCTGAGGGAACCGGTGTTGGAAAGGAACAGCCTTCCATCCCTTCAAATGTCTCCTCCACACCCCATTCCACCTTTTTTCCGCTCAGCACCTCTGCACCACATGATTACCCCTCCTATCCTCAGTTCACAGTGGCCTCTGTAGGATGCATTGTCAGCAGTGTCTCTACTATCCCAATGGTACTAACAGGCATTGGAGAGCTGCTGTCCTCTGATTGACCACCAACTCTCCAGGGCTGGGATTTCCACAAGCCTGCCAGACTTTACACCCATGGTGAGACCACTGCCTGATTAAACATTAGCAACAGTGGACTGAGGCTCTTAAGTGGGCCTCACCTAAGGCCTGAAGTACCAATTAAATGCTCTCAAGCCTCCATCCATCTGCTTTCTAGGGTCAGGAGCTGTATTGCCTTCTACTGAATGATTCTGCTGACATCATAAACTTTATAGCTCTTTATAGATGTTTATACAGTTGTTTTTAAGTTATTCTATGCTGTTGACTTCCATACATGAATCTTGTGGCATCAGTCATGATGTAGAGATGTATTTGAATATTGTTTCCACTTCTGGTGATCTCTGTAGGACTGGTACACATGCTGATGCAGCAGCAATATCCATTAATAGCATTGTCATGATCTCTCACCTAAACTGACTAAAACATTAAACCCATTCTGTACATTCATGGAATTTCAAACCGAGTAGTGCTATTAATTCACAGCAAAATCAAACACACTATACTCACTCAAACATGAGAGAGCAGGGCAGTTTAACACACTTTCCCATAATCCAGACTGCAGTACAAAAGCAAATACGTTATTCACAGCAGAGAATTCTTCCCTGTAGTGAGTTTACAATGTAACTTGTAATATCAAGGGAGTGTGTATATTTTGTCTGTGCTGACTCTGGTTTTGTTCTTGACACAGCTGGTTGAGCCACTAACCCCGAGTGGAGCTGCTCCCAATCAGGCCCTTCTCAGGATTCTTAAAGAGACAGAATTCAAGAAAATTAAAGTGCTGGGTTCTGGAGCATTTGGCACTGTGTACAAGGTAAACAATCTCTCAGGCACAGTGTGGTAGAAGGAAAATTTGTGTTGACGGTAGAATAATTCAAATGTGACATTTTCCAGCTGTATCACAAAAATCATTGTTAACTTTTACTGTGTTTGAAAATGTTGTAATTTTTAAAAAGGAAATTGTACCATGGAATATTTTTATCAATAATTGTGATGGAGCAAAGTGGCAGGAAACTAATTATAGTTAGATCAGTAATGGACTGTACTTAACATCCCAAAATATCTCCTGCAAGTACAATGCTGAAGAGCTGAATTAACTGAACATTTTCTTGTAAAAGTCAATTTTAGAAGATTGTTAAAGGCAAATGGGAAAATGGTAAGGTGAAGATATTTAGTGAGAAAGATTGAGAGTAGCATGCTTTAGCAGACTTGTGTTCCTGACATTAATGTGAAGTAACGGTAATTAGGATCTGGACTGGCTTAGGACACAGCTATATGAGAAGGAGGAATAGAGATATACATGATTGTTAAGGATTTGGGAAAAATCAATCCAGAATTTTACTTAAAAATCCTTATCATGTGAGGTACCTACACCACAAGAAGTGTAACAATAGGAATAATGTGATCAAGGATAGTCAGCATGGTTTTGTGAAGGGCAAGTCGTGCCTCACAAACCTTATTGAATTCTTTGAGAAGGTGGCTAAGGAGGTAGACGAGGGTAAAGCGGTAGATGTGGTGTATACGGATTTTAGTAAGGCATTTGATAAGGTTCCCCATGGTAGGCTACTGCAAAAAATACGGCGGTATGGCATTGAGGGTGAGTTGGAGGTTTGGATTAGGAATTGCCTGGCTGGAAGAAGAGAGAGGGTAGTAGTTGATGTTAAAGGTTCATCTTGGAGTGCAGTTACTAACGGTGTTCCGCAAGGATCTGTTTTGGGACCATTGCTGTTTGTCATTTTTATAAATGACCTGGAGGAGGGGCTAGAAGGTTGGGTGAGCAAGTTTGCGGATGATACGAAAGTCGGTGGAGTTGTTGACAGTGAGGAAGGATGTGTCGGGTTACAGTGGGATATAGATAAGTTGCAGAGCTGGGCAGAAAGGTGGCAAATGGAGTTCAATGTAGCTAAGTGTGAGGTGATTCACTTTGGTAAGAGGAACAAAAAGACGGGGTACTGGGCTAATGGTCAGATACTTGGTAGTGTGGATGAGCAGAGGGATCTTGGTGTCCATGTACACAGATCTCTGAAAGTTGCCACCCAGGTAAATAGTGCGGTGAGGAAGGCATATGGCGTACTGGCTTTTATTGGTAGAGGAATTGAGTTCTGGAGTACTGAGGTCATGTTGCAGTTGTATAAGACTCTGGTGCGGCTGCATCTGGAGTATTGTGTGCAGTTTTGGTCGCCATACTATAGGAAGGATGTGGAGGCACTGTAACGGGTGCAGAGGAGGTTTACCAGGATGTTGCCTGGTATGGTAGGAAGATCGTATGAGGAAAGGCTGAGGCACTTGGGGCTGTTTTCATTGGAGGAAAGAAGGTTTAGGGATGACTTGATAGAGGTGTACAAGATGATTAGGGGTTTAGATAGGGTTGACCATGAGAACCTTTTTCCACGCATGGAGTCAGCTATTACGAGGGGGCATAGCTTTAAATTAAGGGGTGGTAGGTATAGGACAGATGTTTTACTCAGCGAGTCGTGAGTTCATGGAATGCCCTGCCAGTAGCAGTGGTGGACTCTCCCTCTTTATGGGCATTTAAGCGGGCATTGGATAGGCATATGGAGGATAGTGGGCTAGTGTAGGTTAGGTGGGCTTGGATCGGCGCAACATCGTGGGCCAAAGGGCCTGTACTGCGCTGTATTTTTCTATGTTCTACCACCACCACCTCCAGAGTAAATTGGAGTGAACAATGAATGCTGGCATTGTCAGCAATAGTAATATACATCCAATGAATAAAAATACAAACAACAGTATGATGAGGTGACACTGGTTCTGATGGAGTAGCAAACCTAAAACATTAGAATCATTCAAGAGAAAATGCATATTAGAATGACAGTGTTGGGAAGGCATCTGCGAGGATGAATTAAGATGTGTCATTCATTTGTAATTTCCATATGATGTGAGCTGGACTTCAGTATTTCTTTTTTAGCCTGTTACTAATTTGCAAAACAATTTTTCAAGGTGGAATAGTAAAGTTCCACCATTGCATTAAGCCTGCTGACACATTTTCAGATCAGGTGAAATTTTGCAGATTTGTTTTAATGGCACATAACTTTTCCGAACAGTGGTTATGTCAAAATTTCAGCGCAGAGGACAGTGAGCCCTGTAAAAGGTAATGCCTATTTTTAGAGCTGAAAATCCTGAGGTTTTGCTGACCCTGCCCACATTTTCCCAATAGATATTCCTATTAGATGATGTTTCACTTGCAGTCTGACCTTCTTTGTGGTGTATCGTTGAAAGATGTCAAATGGATTCAACTTACCTCTTAAACACTGGGTGATTTTTGTTTCTAATCTTGCTTCATTTGAAATATTTTCCATCCACTTTATACTTATTGCTAATTTCATCTTTTAAATAAAATAACAAATAGGAGATGATGGCATAATGGTAACGTCCCTAAGATAGTAATTCAGAAACTTATCTGGGGGACATAGATTTGAATCCCACAAGGCAGATGGAGGAATTTGAATTCAATAAAAACTTGGAATTAAAAACTACCTTCATGGTGACCAGTGTCAACTGTTCTAAGAATCTGTTTGCTTCACTAAATGTCCTTTAGGGAAGGAAATCTGCCATCCTTTCCTAAGCTGACCTACATGTGACTCGTATCCATCCCCAGGCAATTAAAGATGGGAAATAAATGGCATAGCCAGCAAAGCTCATATCCCATCCCTGAATTTAAAAAAAAAAGGAGGTATTCATTCAGTTAAAAGATCTTTTAATTTCTAACCAAGTTTTTATGCCTCGGGGGATTTTTTAAAATGTAATTACTTATGCAAAAACATATGTATGTATTTCTATCCTGTTTCACTGCCTTGAGGATTTCATAATGCTTCTATGTCGAAGTGTGGCCAGTTGAAGAAGTACATTATACAAAATTAAATGAATGTTTGACAAGCCTAATCACGTTATTTGAATGAGTCATGAGGTAATTGATTTTCTTTTAAAATTTCATTATGTCTGCAGGGCTTGTGGAATCCAGAAGGGGAAAATGTCAAAATCCCCGTAGCCATTAAAGTGTTGAGAGAAGCAACTTCCCCAAAAGCTAATAAAGAAATCCTTGATGTAAGTGGATATTGTGATTGTTTATTTTAATTCAAATTATCAGGCTGTGCGATATCACAGAATTCCTACAGTGTGGAAGCAGACCATTCGGATGATTGAGTCCACACTGACCCTCTCCGAAGAGCATCCCATTTCCCCTCCCCTAGCCTTGTAATCCTCTGTTTTCTATGGCTCACCCACCTAGCCTGGCACATCCCTGGACACAATGAAATATTTAGCCTGGCAAATCCACTTAACCTGGATGTCTTTGTATTGTGGGAAGAAACCAGAGCACCTGGAGGAAACCCACACAGACATGAAGTGGATGTGCAAACTCCACACAGTCACCCAAGGATGGAATTGAACCCGGAACCTTGGTGCTGTGAGGCAACAGTGCTAATCACCAAGTCACCATGCTGCAAATATTTTGACAACAAAATGTGTTTGTCAACTTGGATTTAAAAGGAGAAAATGTGTAAGAGTTTCAGGTGCAGTTAAGGGCTAACTGGTTAAAAAATAGTTCTACCTTTTTGTCACACGTGGGATAAGAAAAGTCAAATTGCACACAATTGCATATTCTTTCCCAGGGCCCAAACTGGGCTTTTTGACTATTTTTTTCCAAATCTGTTTCATCTCCATTTGCCATCTTACCATTCTTGCCAGTAATACTGTTTGACTTTGACCAAAGTTACAGCCCCAGTTAAAATTGATACTGGTTTGGTTCCAGTTGATACTAATACCAGTGCATTTCACAATATGCAGATATTCACTGATCAATCCTAAATTTCCTGTTTCATTGAGAGAAATTATTTCTGTATATTCCATATGCATACTGACAGGCAAAGATGAATTGTTCTCTTATAGTGGCATTTCTTGGCTTAAACCTATTTAGTTTTGTGCAACAATTTCCTGTCTTGTCATTCTTTGGAACATTTTCTAGCTATTATCACAAGACAGCTTCCTGTAGTGGTTTGTTTGTTTCCTCAAGACGCCATTTCACTGAATTTCCGGCAGCATCAGATTATTTATTATATTTAAAATCACTCTATGTAGATTCATAAGTATAACTTTTGAAGATGACAGAATCTGTAGCAAGAGACATAGACTCCAGTTTGTTGTCAGGTGATTGAAAGGGAACAAGAGAAGCAATTTCTGCACGTGGAATTCTTCATCATAGCTGGTCATTGAAGCCACAAAATGAAATTAGGTTTGTGTTTAAGAAGAGAGGAATATGGACGGATAGAAATGGGCAAAGTGGTTGGATTAGAATTGACAGCTTCAGTCAAAGAACAGTAGAGATGGTGAATGTGCCCAATATTTAGGGAAAGCCAAGCAGAGTAACCGGGCAATCACACAACTGCAGCGATCTGCAGAATTTAACATCTCATTGGCAGTTTTGTTTTAACTCCAATAAGCTGCTGCCAAGATTGAGTGCCAGGTCTATATTAAGGGAAAGATCCACCTATACAATTATAGTAAAATGAGAGGATTTGGAAGGTGGCAGTAAAAGAGGGGGGGGTGGATAGATTGTGGCAGATAACACACCAGGAGCAAATCTATCTACTCCTGCTGGCCCACAATATGTCATGGAAAAACACTTAACAGCTGATGCTGGCATTCCTGTCTCCCTTTAGCTACCAGGTTTCCCCATTCCTCGGGAATTCAAGCACTGACATTACATTGAAATGGTTCCCAAACTCAGGACTATTAACCCATTGTGACAATAACAATTTTTCTGGAGCAACTTTCACAATATCTCCTAACTTGTCATGACTAAACTAGATGAAGGTGCATTTGCTGCGGGTTGGCATTGAGTTGCGTGTATTTTTTAATCAAGTAGATGCCCCTCCTACTGATTCTAGGCTGGGCAATGCAAGGTAAAATTTCTCTTTATGCTTTTGTAACAGGAATATTGTTACTTCCCATTGCAATTCTAATTAAAATTCCCATTATGCATAAAAGTATTTTTTTCTGTCCTTTGATTCTGAATGAGGTTTAACTATATTTAAAAGACTGCACATGGTGCACATTTAGTAAAAATAAATAGTAAGGCTGAGAGACATGGAATTCATAACCGTCTAGTTTCCATAAGGTATAAGCAAAGATATCAACCCATAAAACCAAGATGCACTGTTTTTTATAGTTCTGTTGAATTGTATATAATTGTGCAGATTTCCTAAGTCAGTTAGCTGAATGGCTGGTTTGTGATACAGAATGACTCCAACGGAAGGGTTTAGTTCATGTACAAGCTGAGGTCACCAGGAAGATTCCTTCTTTGCAACCTTGCCCCTAGCCTGTGGTGTGGTGACCTGCAGGTTAAACAACCATTACCTCTCTCTCTCTGTAATGAGAGAGGAGCCCATTGTCCTCTGGGATGGCAGCAACTTTAGAGTAATAGAGATGTACAACATAGAAACAGACCCTTCGATCCAACTTGTCCATGCAGATCAGATATCCTAAACTAATCTAGTCCCATTTGCCAGCATTTGACCCATGTCCATCTAAACCCTTCCTATACATGTACCCATCCAGATGCCTTTTAAATGTTGTGATAGACCACTTTCTCTGGCAGCTCATTCCATACAAGCACCATCCTCTGCATGAAAATGTTGCCCCTTAGGTACCTTTTCAATCTTTCCCCTCTCACCTTAAACCTATGCCCTCTAGTTTTGGACTTCCCTACCCTAAGGAAAAGTCTTTGTCTATTCCATCTATTCATACCCCTCATGATTTTATAACCCTCTATAAGGTCACCCTTCAGCCTCCAACAGTCCAAGGAAAATAGCCCCAGCTTACTCCACCTCTCCTTCTAGCTCACCCGCCAACCTTGCAACATTCTTGTACCTGAAAATCCTTTCTGAACTCTTTCAAGTTTAACAATATCTTTCCTATAGCAGGGAGACCAGAACTGAACACAGTATTCAAAAAGTGGCATAACCAATGCCTGTACAGCCACAACATATCCTCCCAACTTCTATACTCAACGTACTGACCAACCAAAGCAAGCATACCAAATGCCTTCTTGATTATCCTGTTTACCTGTGACTCCACTCCCAACGAACTATGAACCGGCACTCCCAAGTCTCTTTTGTCGACTTTGCAGATTTCCTATTTTGAGTCATGTACTGAACCTACTGTAACTAATACATCTCCTATTATGTGGCTCATGGGCATAGACGAGAAGTATCAAAGCAATCAAAAACATGTAGTCAGATATGACTGGGCTGTTGCCAATTAAGACGCAGAGGACAGAGTGAACACCGTGGGCGGCACGGTTGCACAGTGGTTAGCACTGCTGCCTCACAGCGCCAGAGACCCGGGTTCAATTCCCGCCTCAGGCGACTGACTGTGTGGAGTTTGCACGTTCTCCCCGTGTCTGCGTGGGTTTCCTCTGGGTGCTCTGGTTGGCGGTGTGGACTTGTTGGGCCGAAGGGCCTGTTTCCACACTGTAAGTAATCTAATCTAATCTGAACTGTGTTCTTATGCATCCTTATACAAAAAAATTATAATCGTTGCACAGCTTGAGATCAATGCTGACATTTTATAAAGTACATACTTTTCAGCTCTGATACGGAGAAATATTGCAAAATTGTTCATAAAGAAGAAGGGTAATTTATCAGAAACATCATAGTGAGGCCTTTTAATATAAATTTCTGTGCAGAGAAGTTTATTATCATGATGAAGAGACTGAATCATTTTCATAATCTTCATAATTCTGCCAGTGACTTGTCCAAACATTAATTGCTACAAAGGAAATCCCAGAAGAGCTTCTAGGAATGTCAGTCATAATTCAGCAAGGTCATTGTGCAATGCAGGTAGAGATTGCAGGATAAGCAAATACGAGCACAAAATGATGGCCTGAAAGCACAACTGGAGAAGACCTTCAGAGAAACACAAACGATTTATGGAAGAAAGCAATCGGAATTTAACAGAACATTAATCAAACTTTGTGCTTGACATGGATTAAGACATCTATTGATTTGTGAGAAACCTAAAGCATTTAAGCTTCACTTAACATATTGTGGCAAGCTGTTACATTTATAAAGAAAAGTTACTGAGATAGTATTTTAACGCCTTGTCCAAATATTTTACAACACAATTAGAGTTCTCACAGTTGTGTCCAAAAGCCTTGATGGCTGCCTGCTTCCTCTTTCTGCATTGATGAACCATTAATGATGAGGGCCAAGATCCTTATTTTATGATGGAGGCTATCATGGAACAAGTCCTCTCTTTATGAAGAATAATCAGGAGTAGAAACCCTACCTGTATATTTCTGTACTCCGTTTCGAAATGCTGAGACTGTGACTGAATTGCAAACATCCCATCAACCCCAGGAACAATTTAGTGCTTTGGAGATAGGATAAGGTTCCAAAGTGCTTCACAGGCAAGGTATCCAAGAGAATATGATATTGGGTCACGTAAGGAGATATTAGGGTAGATGATCAAGAGCTTAGTCAAGGTGAGAGGCTTCAAGGATTGTCATAAAGGAGGAAGTGAAGTAGAAGGGCAGCATGCAACTCTAGAGCTTGGGAGCCTCAGCTGCTGAGAACTAAAATCGGGGATGTACACGAGTCAAAACTGGAAGATGGCAGTATCCCAGAGGATTGTGAGTAATGAGACAATGGAACTTGGTGTGTGCTAGGATTCAAGCAGCAATTATGAATTGATTTAAGTCTATGGTTCATGATTCCTAAAAAATTATGAATCATACATTTAGGAGAAATGGACCCAATTTCACAAAAATGTGGGATGATTGAAGATACACACCTATCAGGGGTATGGTCAGGTCAGAAGTGAAGAGTGTAGGTTCACTACTAGCACCCTTACCTTGCAACAATGAAAACTGGAGGCTCTAGGAATTGTTATGGACCAGGTCAGACCCCCTCCAAATATATTAAGAAGGTGGCCTAGACCCTTTTCCTTATTTTAAAGGTAGATGTGAACGTGGGTATTCCCAGGTGTGATGCAGCTAGTCAAACTACCCGGCTTTAAACAAAACAATTTATTTAAACACTGCAGTTGAAACACGAACAAAACGCAGAATTTAGAATAACTGAACTAAAACTTAACCGAATACTTGATACAGTAACTTAATTAATTAACTGTTACAATATAGCAACATCCCATAAATACACTCATTGGCAAAAAGGAAAATTCATACACAGATTTATATGGGCAGCAGGGAATAACAACCAGAGAGATTTGAGAGAAAGTCAGTTAAGAATCATTTACTGAAGCTTGCAACCATTCAGGACCCCAACATCTTGTGACTGCTACAGCTAAAAAAGAAAGCCACTCCCCTTCTGGGAGGCATGGTGGGTCAGTGGTTGGCACTACCTCACAGCGCCAGGGACCCAGCGCCAGGTTCAATTCCAGCCTTGGGCGACTGTCTGTGTGGAGTTTGCACATTCTCCCTGTGTCTGCGTGGGTTTCCTCCAGGTGCTCCGGTTTTCTCCCAAAGTCCAAAGATGTGCAGGTTAGGTGAATTGGCCATGCTAAATTGCCCGTAGTGTTAGGTGCATTAGTCAGGGGTCAATGTAGGGGAATGGGTCTGGGTGGGTTTCTCTTCGGGTCGGTGTGGACTTGTTGGGCCGAAGGGCCTGTTTCCACACTGTAGGTAATCTAATCTAATCTAATCTAATTATTATTAAACTGTCTTATAAAAACACTGATTCAGGCTGGCTCCTAGTCATTTCGACATCTCTCGGCCTTTACAACTTCTCTTCAAAAAAACCTAGGACAAAATAACCTTTTTAAAGTGACAGCATTGTCACAGAATGGGATTGGAACTTCTGGAATTGGGTCCTGCCAACAATTTATAAATGGCTTAGGGGTTGTTCTGACAATGTGTAAATCCAGCCTAAATGCACCAACAGTCTGGTTCAGCCTCAATTAATTTTGAGAGGGATTGACGCTATTGCTTGGGAGCAGACAATGGCTTCAGTCTTCCAAATACTTAGTTGGAGAAAAGTTTTACTCATGCAGTGTTAGACATGTTGGACCTGTCTTGTTTTCCAATGATGTCACCAAGGGCAGCACATAGTTGAGATCCATTGAATAATGCAATCAGACTCTCAGAACCATTGCGTTTTACCCTTGGTTAATCAATTCTAGGATGTGTTGAAGATCATCTTATTGTTTCATATTTGCTTTTTATTGGCAGGAAGCGTATGTAATGGCTAGTGTCGACCATCCCCACGTCTGTCGACTCCTGGGTATCTGTCTCACTTCGACGGTTCAACTCGTAACACAGTTGATGCCTTTTGGCTGTCTGTTGGATTATATGCGAGAAAACAAAGAACATATTGGTTCCCAGTATCTTCTCAACTGGTGTGTGCAGATAGCAAAGGTAGTTTCCTAAACAAGCTTTTTATTTTATGCACAAATATATGGTCTTGACCTCTTAAGTGGTCAACATACCTGTATGTAGTTTAAAATATTTATGAATTAACTATGCTAAATCCACTTGAGGTCTCCACTGGGAAACACGTTTGTAATGTCACTAAAGAAGGATTTAAAAAATATGCATTCCCAGCTGCCTTCAGTTGGCAATTCTGAAACACAGTATGAGATTAATGCAATTTCCCTGAAGCTTCATCTGAGAAGAACATAAGACACTGTATCAATCTGCCTTTTGTCTTAGAGATAAGTAAGAAAATCACAATTTTGTGATTTTAAGAAAGACAAGATCAGATTGTGATAAAGATCAATGTCAACAACAAAACTAAAACCATAAACTGCAGTCTAGATGGTATGATTTGAGAGGAAAAATGTATATCCACAAGCATTGCTTTAATTAATTTTAATTATAAATATGTTTAATTTGTCATGATGCGTATGGTGTCAAACCCTATAGTTGGCTTTGGAGATGTCCAAGACGATGATCATCGAATGAAAAGTGTTGTTTGATCTTTCTTTTGTATTGTTTTAAACAACACTGATTGTGATTTATAAATGGTTTCACCTAAAGAGGAACTTGGTCTCTTTTTCAGAAGAGTGATCAATAATAAACTTACTTTATGTTAATAGCTTTGAGCAAAGGTTTCTGTAGTTAATAGCACTGTCTGCACTGAAAACTCTTCAAGCAAATGCTTGTTTTGCAGTTATGCAATGGATAGAATTTAAGGGGGTCAAGGGAAACATGGTGGGTGCCGACCACTCTCACTCCAAAAAGGAGGGAAGATGGCAGCAACAGACTGATATGAAGTCTGACTGGATCCATAATGTACTGCGGGTGGGCTAAGTTGGTTCAGATTGGCACTTGAGAGTCTTCAGTGCGTATGTGGAGTGGCTTAACGTGGTTATCACGATTGCTAACAATCCTAGATATTCCTGATAATCTGGCTATTAATCAAACAATGGAGGAAAGGAGAAAGGTGATAGTTGACTGAAGCAGGATCAGAAGTCTGTGAAGCACTCCAAAGAATTTGTTCAGCCCTGCTAAACCAAGAGAGAAGTAGCTATCAGACATTCCGTTTAAGTTTGAACATCACTTTCCAATCACTGGAGATTGCTGAAGGCTATTGATTTGGAAAAAGGAATCAATAATCCAATGAAGATATTGAAGAATTTATCATGGCTCAGAGAAAGCTGTCCTTCAATTGCAATTTTGGACAATTTCAAGAGAGATCATTATTGGAAAGATTTTTGTTTTTAAAAAGTGAAGGCATTCACCATAAATAACTGGCATTACCAAAATTCATCTTCAACATAGTTGCCAAATAGAACCATCCATGGGTAAAAGCAAAATACTGTGGACACTGGAAATCTGAAACAAATAGAGAATGCTGCAGAAACGCAGGTTACACCTATGGAGAAAGAAACTGAGTTAACGTTTTGAGTCCAGTATGACTTCAGAAGGGGATAATAATGAGAGAGTGTTCTGAAGAGGAGTCACATTGGACCTGAACTGTTAGCTCTGTTTTTTCTCTGTCAGCTGATACCAGACCTGCTGAATTATTCTAGCATTCTCAGTATTGACCATGGATATGATACAGTACAACTCGAGATGTCAGAGTGGCCAACTGCCAATGATCTGCTGAAGTAAATAAGTGCAGCTAAGTAAGCTGAAGGCAGTTACAAACTCCTTTTACTGGTATTTTGGCCAACATTGAGCACAGAATTGTCCATTTGTGAGGGCACAGTGTTACAGCTACAAGAAAAGGCATCATCTTGCCAACGCAAGTCACAAAATATTGGTTATTGAGTAGCAGCAGAATTTAGTAGAGATCCATACCATAAGAAACACAAAGGTATTCAATGAACATTCTCAGAGCATTATCATCCAATTATATGGGGGTATCGGTCAGCCTGATTCCTGAATCAGTATCCAACATTGCCTCCCTATCATTTGGAGAAATCACAAGCAGCATGAAGAAGTCATGGAAGAGAGAAAATTCTCATAAAGTGAAGGACAACAGTTACAGTCATCTACAAGATGCAATGACAAAATTACCAATTATCCCTTAATCTCTTATGGTCTTATCATAGTGTAGGGCCAAAAGGCAGCCTTGCTTGGAAGAAACTGGTTAAGAACACTGAACTTAAAATGGAATAAGGTTTTTCACTTAGAAGCAAAAATCACAAGACAAGGTGACATAATTGCCAAGAACCCTTGAGTGTTTAGTGAAACTGATCACCCAATTAAAGGATATAAGGCCAATAGATGGGTTGAGAGAAATGCCGCATCGTTTTATTGCAAACCTCATCAAGTTTCCAATGTGAAAAAAAAGAGTAAGTTCTGAAAAGACTAGAGATGGAAAACATCATAAACATTGAACAGATTAATTGTGCTGATCTCTCAGTGGTAGTACAAGAGACAAATGGTAGTGTAAACCTAAGTGGGGATTATAAAATAATATAAATCAGGTACCCGAATGTAATCCACCCAACAATTTGCACAGTTGACTAGACTAATAAATATTAACTGTTAAAAGCAAGAGTGTAAAAATAAACTATTCTGCTAACATTTTCCTTGGGGTTTAGATTCCATTAAAAATGACCGAGCAGACCTACTAAATAAGGATAATTTAACAGCAATAAAACATTCTTTCTGTGAACAGCAACTGCTTCTCTCAAAATCTATCAACCATAAAAATTGATAGTTCAGCTCCTCCATTTTAACATTTTAAACAACTTTAAGATGGTAATTTAATAAGCTATTACTGCATGAAGAATGAACTACTCCTAGGTTTTAAAATTTGTTCATATACAGTTAGAAAGATCAATCTTAGAGAGGAGATCACATTTTTAAACACAGAATCTAGCCTGTCAGAAAAATATTTAAGAATAAGTGCACCCTTTGCTACTTTGTTCAAGGATTGTTTGCATTTATGGTATTCCTTTTCCCTTCAAACTTGCCATATTTGATTGACGTGTCTATTAAGCTTGCTTTTGAGCTTTTGGATACATTTACTCATCAGGTTCAGCCAGAGTGCAGTATGTTTATGTGAAACTTCATGTGTGTTTAGACAATTTTGTAGAGAGAGGCCCTAAGTGAGTAGTCAGCTGCCACAACATAGAGAGAATAGTCAGCCTTCCTAGGTGGGTATTCTGTATCATTATACAATGAATTGAATGTCTTCACGTACAGAATAGGAGGAGAATGTATCTACTTTGAATTGAGAGGCCCGGTCCTGCTACATTGCGTGTAGCATCCCTGGGCTAGAAACTCTGAGTTTAAGTTCCACCCCAGGATTTGCTGACCATGAAAACTGTGACCAAACCACAATCAAACATTTTGAGCATCAACCTGCAAAGCCTTTTAACCTATGCCAATAGCAAGTGATGAAAGTGGGAAAGGTTCCTGATCATATGATGAAAGAAAATTGGAGCCTGTGCCATCGCTATCCATTGTTCCAGGCTAAGCACACATGCATAAAGCATATATTGCCATATCAACTTGGACTCCCTGGACAAACTGCAACACACCATCACCACTGGTTTGAATGCAAATATATTCTTCTTGTTGACATTGTGCAAAATGATATTGAGTCAAACTGCTCAGAG
Source organism: Chiloscyllium plagiosum (assembly GCF_004010195.1). Taxonomy (NCBI): domain Eukaryota; kingdom Metazoa; phylum Chordata; class Chondrichthyes; order Orectolobiformes; family Hemiscylliidae; genus Chiloscyllium; species Chiloscyllium plagiosum. The sequence goes on from NC_057714.1 coordinate 60,875,213, forward strand.
TTTACCAATGTCTTCTAAACTATATAAAAGGGGGCATTTTTATGCCAACTCTCTAACATTTGCTTCAATAATAATTACAATACTGAGTTCTCTTCAGATATAGACACAGGAAATACTATACACTGATATGTATTCACGCTATGGGAAGAGAAAATGGGAATGAAGGACTAGTTGCATTTATCTCTGTTCAAGCCACGTGTTTTCAGTTCAGAGATAAAGTGGCCTAATACTGTGATTGAGGAGTATTTTTGTAGCATGTAATCGTTATCGTTCTAACAGCTTTCAAAAAGGCATTCATTGGTATTGCTTCTTAGGAAATGCTGATTCATCAAGCAGAGCCACTATGCGATATTTTGTTAGCTTTAACATTGCAGCCCACAATAAGCCATGTTCCCTTTAAAATCTGGTTGCTGTGTGAAGCCTGTTCTTAATTAGTATGCAGTGCTTTAAAATTGTTTGCATGACCACGCGCATATGTTATTTAGCATAGAACCGGGATTTATGTTACCTAATGAGGATGCTCATTGGCCATCACTTGCTTAGCTTAATGAGAATGTTACACTTGAAATATCAAAAAGAATGAAAAATCTGAGTTTAAGATGGGAACATTCTAAATCCGGCCTGTTCTCTAACGTACTCAAGGATCTATAAAAATGAGTCCAGTATATGATTTCAAGTTATATTTGGGAGGAAGGGAGATTATTAGCACTCTGCACAAAGCATTAAGCTTCAACATTAATAGATTTCAAGCTACTCAGTATATTTACATGCTTCAAATTGCTTGAAAATTAAAATAATCTGTTCACTATAAGTGATATAGTCATGCAAAATCCATCGGGAATTGAGGATATTAAATTACAAAGATTCATCTCAACTGATATCTCAAAAGTGCAGTTGACTAGAAAGAATGTCCTGGGACGACTTTATTTGGTTCATAATATTTTTTATATTAATGTACCCCTTGTTGGTATAAGTGGTATTCAATCATGCTTTATGACAGAAACTGACTGTGCAAGTGTGATGATAAAGCAAAACTACGTTGTTTGTAATTATGCATTTTCTCATAATCAATGAAAATAGTACTCAGTTTTTGTTGATCTGGTTGTTTTGATTAAGAATACTTCTGTCGGTGGATTTATACGGTAGATGGTGCCTGGCACGTGCAGAGGCAAGTGGAGTATATGACTCGTGCGGCTGCTCATGTTGGGAGCAGTCAATAAAAACAATTTGGGGTGGTGGTTGTGGTGCTTTGCTGATGGGGAACAAAAGTACTGGAAGTTCAGGGGAGCCCAAGAGCAAAGTGTCTTTGGCTGGAAAGATTGTTTCTGTGAGGGACATGATGAGATTGATAGAAGGGATGGAGAAAGCAAGATTGGGTTTACGGTTGCACACTATAATCCCAATGGATGTGTCAGTGCACAAAATTGGTCTCCTGGAAAGAGCAACTATGATATTGTTATGAAACTTGAAGCCTAAACAAGGGCTTAGTCATGGAACAAGATTGGTGTTTAGGATGCAGTTTCCTTTGATGGATGTTGATAACTGGCAATTTCCAAGGAAATATGAGTGTTTATTCCTTTAAATAAACCTTGAGCCCATTAGAAGTAAACCTGCCCTATAAACTCCAGAAAAAAGAATTCCCAATTAAGTATACACATTCTGTAATAAATCACACATCTGGACTCTAGATTTTATACATGGACAGCTTCTTCATTGCTTTTACAGGAATGAGCTATTTTGAATATGTTAAATTCTTTTGTGAAAAGATAACTAGAAACTCTAATATTTAAAGAAGTTTCTTTGCATTAAAGTCACTATTTGATTGCAAATATTTTGCAGTTTTTAGCTGCTGTGAAATGGGTGTCTTAATTGTCTGTATGAAAGCAGAAAATATGTACATATGGTCTGTTGATGCACTGCCTCTTCATGTATTCCCTTTGGCATAATTTTTGGATTTTAGATCTAAACTTTAACTCACTTGACATAGCTGTGATCTTATGTTCAAACCTGCTGCCCTCATCAGCCTCAGTTGTCCAAGCTAATTATCTTTTCCCTCAGGGTAAATCAAGCAGCAATCGAGTCTGGGTAGCAGCCACAAAATACTATAATTTATATAGTATTGTTGTTAACTGATTTTATAATTCCAAGAACAAGGTTAATTTCAAAGGTTAATTCAAAAAATAGCATTAAAGCTGGGATAGCTGTTGTGAATTTGAATGAGAATATTATTGCTGTCAGCTTGTTTCAATATTAATTTTGACGTTACATTTATGAGGCTAACATGATTGTTATGTTTTGGGACTGTATCTTTAATTTAAGATACATGAAGGGGATTATGTGACTTCTGTAGTCTACCTGACACCAAACCTGAGTGATTTGATGTTAGAGATTAAAGGGGGCCCAGGTTATTTTACTGGGAAGAAGGTGCAATGGATGTATATTTAAAGACAATGGCAACAACCCATGTGCCAACAGTAGGTACACTGAGTTTGTAAAATCAGTTGAAAATGATAGGTTATAAGCAGCTGTGCTTGAAACTATTTAGTTAATTCTCTGATCAAATTTGGATCTGAAGCATATCTTAGCATTTCTCATTGCTGTAGTGGTGGGCTTTCAGATGGGAAGAGTACAGTGGTTACAGGGTTTCCTGAGATATTGGTAAATACCTAAGGACAAGGGTGGCTTGCCAGGATCTAGGAGAGGGAGGGCACCAAGACAAAATCACAAAAATAGGGTTGAGAGCTCATGTTTTGTTTGGATGCTTCTAATATTTTACAAATAATACATCAAACATTCATCAATATTAAAACACATCAATATTTAAAGTTTATTCATAATTTGTAGTATTTTAAAGCTATATCTAGCACTCAAAGCATACAATTACTTTCTACAGTTAAACTTTTTATGATCTAAGATTTCTCCATTCAGGCATAGTACAAGTCAGAAATAAGACTTGACCAGCATTTTCTGAATGAACTGGGAAAGAAACTGAAGTTTTTTTGAAAACATTGAGTATTATCAGCAGTCAGCTTCTTGCATTATAGTGTATAACTTTGGTTTAGCCCAGTGTCGTGGCTATGGAGGGGATAGAATCAGTGATGCAATGGGGAGTTTGTGCTTGGGGCAATTTTTGAAGTTGATTTATAAAATTTTACAGCACAAAACTTGAATTGATTTTTACAGGGAATGAGCTATTTGGAAGAGCGAAGGTTGGTACATCGGGACTTAGCAGCACGGAATGTTCTGGTAAAGACACCACATCACATTAAAATTACAGACTTTGGACTTGCCAGGCTCCTGGATGTGGATGAAAAAGAATACCATGAAGATGGTGGCAAGGTAAGAACTGATATCTCTAAATGACAGGCTAGAATGGAGCACAGGTGTCATGATTAATTATTGATGGTCAGTGATACACTGCATCTTCCACTGTAATTAGACACCTCAGTAACTTAACATTGCTCATAGATTCACTTCAAAATAAGAGGTGACTATTGACCATCTGTCACACAAAATGGTAATTGAATGGATAACCTTGCAGCATGAAGTTAGCAAAGGAAAGAGGAGAACAAAGTAGCACAGCTCTGATGGCGGCTAGAGAGTACAAGTTGATTGTAGAAGTCGTTGGATTTTGCCACAATGCATATTAAAAAAAACCTAACATTAGTAGCTTTTTAGTGAATCAAACCGTTAACTGCACAATAGTCGATGTGGTGTTTGTATATTCAGTAGTGCCAACACTTAAACACAATGCAAATGAGGTTCTGACTTTCATAGTCAGCTGTGTGAAAAAGTGCATTCTGAGTCCAGCCCTGAGTTACCTCAAGCAAACTTTAAGTTTGTGGCCCTTTATTCTGGACTGGCTGTACCTATGAAACCCTTTCACATTCCGATCTTCCTGTCAATTGTTCAATTCCTACTGTTAAATATTAAAAATGTTTGTCATCCTTTTCTCTGCAGTTACCCATTAAATGGATGGCACTAGAGTCGATCCTCCAAAGGACGTTTACCCATCAGAGTGACATCTGGAGTTATGGTAAGTCTTAGTAGCCTCATGTTTTAAAATGCAAGAAATATTCCATTACCTATCAGCATGGGTTCATGGTATTGTTCTTAAACCTGAAATGTTTAATTATCTTCAAGGTATGAGTCTTCCCTCAGTGATATCACTTAAATTTATAGATGTAAGCCCCAAATACATGAGTGCAAAATCTAGGCTGAGAGTCTAGTCCTGTTCAGAGTTACAGGCTAGGAACTTCTGAAAAAGTGGCAAGAGAACCAAAGTTTCAGAGCAAAGCCTGTCATATTTTCTTTAAATCAGGTAATGGAGGGAAACAGGACAGGGGGAGACTTTCTCCAAAATCATGTTCCTGAAAGCAGGAATCCCACCTACACAGATAAATGGCGACAGCTCAAGAGCACTCAGCGGCCTCGCCACGATTACTACTGGGAGGAAGCCCAACATCCTGAGGACTGAGACTCAGCTGTAAGGATGAAGGAGTTGTTTCTGGGATTGAGTTTGCAATGACAGGGGTGAAGGAATTCAGAAGCAAGGGTGTGGTGTGGCTGTCAGCAGCAATCTCTGTGCCTTATATCCACACCTTCCTCCCAATCTTGCACAAAACAGTGCAGAGCAAAGGATTCCCCCCTCATCTGACAACCTGCATACTGGTTACCAGTCGGGTGAGCCAATCCTTTCTCATTCTGCCTGGAGCGGAGATAATTGCTGTCTCGTTCGGAATGGTCTCTTATCCAGTCATTAATAGACTACTGAATGGCCTCAATTGGTTTGAGGGTCTAGCTTGGCTTTTCCCACCCAGAACTGAAAATGTGTTGCTGGAAAAGCACAGCAGGTCAGGCAGCATCCAAGGAACAGGAGAATCGACGTTTCGGGCATAAGCCCTTCTTCAGGAATGAGGAAACCCAATTTGGGCTAATGAGAAGACAGCGGGGTCCTGGAATGCTAACGTCCTGCCTAATTAAGTTGCTACTCCACCGCTAGGACTGCAACAATTTGCCCACAATCCTTTAGATAATATGGCAACCAATATCCTATCTAAATCACTCAGGAATCTCGTGTGAGTAATGGAGTTCTCCTGGTTTTCTCCCAACATCCTGGTAACCAATCCTTCCTCACTGATCACTAATATAACTGTTTTATGATATTGTTTGCTGTGCTTAAAAGCAGATCCTTCGCTCATTGTCTGCTTGACTCTGAGCTGTTTTCTTGGCTGAGGTTTTCTCAATAATGGTTTGCCATTGCCTGTCACTTATTGTGGGGTAGAATGAAGAGGCAAGCCCCAAGTGTGCCTTATCCAAAACAAGGATAGCTTCTGTAATTTTGATATTAATCTGGACACTTGCTAGCTATCTAGTCAATGGAACTCATCAACCCCTTGATTGTATGTTTATTTATCTTATTGCTGTTGCATTTGACTGTAGTAATTCCTTACAGTACAAATGACTAAATTTCAAAAAGACTTGATTGTGATGTCCTGAAGGAATGAAGAGTGAAAATTAGTAATATTATTATGAATATATTTGCAATATTATCTTATTACAGTAGCTGTACTAGAGGAATTAAGTAGAATGAAAGAGAGCAAACGTTTTTCTCAGAAAAAGGGCCTCAAAAGTGATGCCGAGTATTGGAGACAGTGGGGATAGGCTTGCAGATTGGCAGCTAGGCAAGTCCATTGTAGTGAATGAGGAGTAAAAGTTAGACAGTTGGAAGTTCAGAAGTCTAGTGTGACTTAGAGTTTTAACAAGGGATTAATATACAAGGATCTGGATTAAAGGCTATGGATTTGAGTGCTGAGAAACAATTTGGTTGGGGGTGGCCTAGGCTTAAAAATAGACAAATACCTTTTTATTCTTTTATGAAATTAAACATCCATTATTAGATATGGGAAGCCATGAACACATTTTGTTATATCTTCAGTGTTTATCTCTGTGAGGTTGAGAACAGAATCAGATTGCTCATTTATTGCATTGTGATGGCTAAAATGGCCTATTTTATGGAAATGTTTGTCAGGTTAATGGGGTGTACGAAAATGTATTTGAAAGGAAATATTGTGATCTTTTTTGTACTGACTGTATTTTGTAGCTTTTGCTCAGCTGCAGTCTTCCATCTGATGAAACATTGGGTTGCGCCTTGGTGTTCAACTGAATTGAACATCACTTGGCATGGCTCAGGAGTCTCACTTTGGCAATGCAGTCTCTGCTACATTTCCTGCAGAGAAAGACAATGCCTGATAATGCCTCTGTATTCTCTGAACCCTCTTTTCAGCTGGCTGACTTTCTGTTTCTGCTCACTTCTACCAATGTCCTTCCAAACTGCTAGACTCTAAAGGTCAGAGCCATTATTTAATGTCTCCCCATTATCAGTGACAATGTTTTCCATTTCCATAAATCACTTTTCAGTGTACATGTAACTGAAGTATGAATGCCTAACAGGCCAATAGTTCAATGATCTGCTCCCCACACAATGTGTTTGGGAATACTGCTTTCATTCATCTGATAACATGGCCAAGCCAGCAGATGTCAGTGCTTATTAACAAATATAAATTGATGGAATTAGTATGTTCCAGAATCTGAATTTTTGACCCTCTTCTGCCAACAGTGTGTTAGCTTGCTTACAAATATTTTAGCTTGTACATAATGATCTAGCAGGGTAATAGTTGTCACCATTTAGAGAGGACCATTGAATGTGTTAACCGCCCCAGCTTACCTCCAATCTTGAGATCATAATCGAAGGAATAATGGCTAGTTTAATGACTGGCTATCTCAGTGAAGGTAGAGATGCATTGGAGATAAGGAACCTCAGTTGCTTTTGGTATCCCTGAACTAGGAAGGCAAAGAAATCAATTGTTTACTACACATAGATTCAGGAGTGATTAGAACTTAGCTGTTTAAACTAAATCATTTCTTTTTAGGTGTAACTGTTTGGGAACTAATGACATTTGGGTCTAAGCCTTACGATGGAATTCCTGCCTGTGAAATCCCATCTATCTTGGAGAAAGGAGAACGGTTGCCACAGCCTCCTATCTGTACAATTGATGTATACATGATCATGGTAAAATGTAAGTTGTTTAAAATAATAGTCTTGTTATATCTAACCTGTTGTTTGGGACTTGGGGAGGGGCAGATATGAAAATTTAAATATCTTTGTTTCCCAGCTGTGTTTTTATAAATGTATTTGTAAATTATATTTGTTTTAAAGCTATTCAAAATCTATTCTCTTCATTTATCTGTGTTTTTAATGAGCTAACTTGATGGTAAGCTCACAATAATTAGCCTCAGTACCGCAAAACAAATATCTAGTGAATATGTGCAGAAATGATGTTTTGAAAAGGCAAATAACCTGTTGACACCTCCTTTCCACATTCACCCATGAGGAGTTACTAAGGCTGATGAAGAGAGAGTGCAGGCAGAAACCCATCATTAATTCGTGCTTTGAATTGAGGAGCAGGGAAAATTGGGAGAAGATTAATATGTAAAACAAATGCAGTTTTTAGTCCCGTATGTATTGCTATGAACCACAATTTTCAAACATTTAACAATCTGTTCATGAAAGTGTATAATTTATGATCAAACTCTCAAGATATATTGCATCATTTGATTTAATGAGATTTAGTCTTAATGATGTTTGAGCCAACAGTCTTGCTTTCTCCTCTTCTCAACATGATAAATAAAATACAAGTGCATTCACCAGAAAAAAATGTATTCCTTTGTGTATCCATGCAACAATAAATCCTGATAAATGAATGATTATAATTCAAGAATCTGTGCTTATGTTCAATGGTGCATTCACTGTACAAGTTTAACATCAAGGAAAATGGATTTGACTGCACCATTGCACCTTCATGTTTTCGATCATTAATATAACTACTAAATCTAGATGAAGAAGTCTAATTATTATATAAGTTCTAATTTTTTACAAGTAGATAGTTAGTGGAAAGAGATCACCTCATTAGATTAGTCTTGTTTTGCTGACAAATTAATAATTGAACATTTTCTAAGAGAATCAGAATTGTATATGTGATGTGTGCTGACTAGAAGCTTTACACAGTGAAATTTAAGATTATACATTTCCATTGGTAATTACCAAGCAAAATTCTCTGTGAATTAGGTTGGATGATTGATGCAGAAAGTCGGCCTAGATTCCGTGAGCTGACCTCTGAATTCTCCCGAATGGCCCGAGATCCATCACGCTACCTTGTAATTCAGGTAAGGAACCTGTAAATCGGAGATTCCTTACAATAGTAAAGAAGGCTGTTTCTTTGAAGCAAATTCATCTTCAGAATTTCCAGCAGGCAAGCAAAAGCTCAATAGGTTGTGAACTGTAACAAATGAATACTGACCATTGTTTCATTTTTTTTCTGAAAACCTTAATGTGATGTCTATATAGGAACTTCTGTATGACTATTGTATTGTATAAACTGTTCAGAAGGAGTCTTTGGAGAAAGATCTTTATATTTTGATAGCTTAGTTAGTAGCTGCACATTGTAACATTTGGACAATAATTCAGCCTTTAAACTTCCTAAAATGCTTATCAGCATGAGATTACAAATTATGAATTGCCTGTCTGTGTTAACAAGGTAGAGAAATCACATCAAATACCATAATTAATTAATATTGCTGTTTCCTAGAGCGAATATTCAAAAAATTCTTATTCCTAAAGCAGATATTATTTAGTGATTTTTTAAAAATATAAATTGTATCAAGGTTGAAACATTGTCACGGAAGTTGATGTTTGGAAGTGTCTTTTTGGAAACAAAAAATGAAAGTGGTCTTTTCGCTGTCAAATATTGTGGGGTTACATTTCTTTGCCTGCCTTGTCTAAATAAATTGTAATTCCTAATTGCACCAAAATTAGGATAAAAGTTTTAATAGACTGATTATTCTATTAGGGTGATGATCATATGCATCTACCAAGTCCAACAAACTCACGATTTTATCGCACCATAATGGAAGAGGAAGAAATGGAAGATATTGTGGATGCCGATGACTATCTTGTTCCTCACCCAGGATTCTTCAATAGTCCTTCCACATCAAGGACACCCCTATGTCCATCAGTGGTAGGTTTCTCAATTTGTGAATCAATTTCACAACATTCTTTTTGCATGTATATCATTAATGCATATAATCTAATGCCAAAAGCAAGATCTGTTCTTTATTTTCCTACTCTTTAATGGACTCTGAACATTGCTGGTAAGGCCACTATTTGTTGTCCATTTTGAAGGTGGTAGTCTTGATTAGTGCCCTTAAAGAAAGTAAATTATTTTTCTATAGTAATTGCAGAATTTTAAAATTTAATTCTATGCAATTTTATTTCAAAAAAAAATTGAAGTCTTAATTTATTTTTCTAATCTGTGTGAAGTTGTAAAACTTCACTGACTCTGCTTTTCCATGTTCTAGTCTCATGGTTTGCTCGAGTCTGCAGTAATTAAAAATCCAAAACAAATAGCATTTTCTAAATGTTACTCCTGTCTGTGGAGGACACAGATGAAATGGAACCTTTGCAGGCAGAGCAAGGATTGTGTTTCCTAGTCCTTAATTAAATTGAACAATATACATTTAAATAGAAATATATATTAGAATATGTAATTTAATGTACTGAAAGATGAGTAAAAAGACCGGAGAATAGTTGGTTATAAGTCTGAGATATATTAAACAAAGACAAAAGTAAAAATGATTAAAATGTGAAGGAATGGCTCCCTTTAATTGTAAATCTTCATCATCAGAGCTTGAAAAATAATGTCGTAGTAATGAAAATATATCATGGCATTAAAAAGTTATTTAGACACAACTAGATAAATCTAAATTTTCAGGCATGTTTAGCAGCTTTCAATCATGTGAGAACCCTAACTTTGTGCCCTTTGTAAGATTTAACACTGAACCTCTCAGCATCATTTTCACAAACCTTTGAACAGGGTAGCTTGGACATCAAATCCTGCATTTCACTGAACATGCGAGGACTCAAGAACTTGCTGTTCAGTATATTGTTTAATAACAGTGAACACTAATAGCCTTGTGGTTACTTACATCACAAATTCCAGTCCAGATTCTGTGTATTGACACTTCAAACTTACTTCCCTGTTGAGTTGCTTTAAATCTCCAACTTAAATTGCTAAATTACAGCTTGATTTTATGGCAGGTGATGAATTCTTTCTTAAACTTTATGGTTCAGTGGTTTAATATTCAGCTGTAGACCTTTGGTATTATTGTCATATTAGTATTGCTGCTTTATTCTCAACAGACCATTCAGTGATGATGTGAATAGGTGTTTCTGCCTCCAGCTTGACATTATCTTTTCAATTCCATACTATAGAGTGATTCTTTTCATGTGAAAAGGGCAATGATAACTTGGTCAATAACATTTAATATTTATGCTTTAGAACCTTTTCACATTAACTCTTAAGAATGAACTCATTGAGTAAAACAATTCGTTAAGCATGACTTAGATTGACTTTCAGAGATTCTAATTCATGATAAATTTTCACTGAGGTGTACAGTTGTGTGAATTTATGTCATTGATTTACAGTTTAATTTATTGGTCAGTACTCTAAGTGCTGATATTGATAATCCTGTACATCATAATGTGGTGTTGTTGCTGGTTTGATTTATCAGGTCACCTTACACTGCATAATGTTTTCATTCTGCAAATAAAAGCTAGATTCTAATTTAACACAATCTACTAATTGAAAGGACTTCTGCCAATGTTTTCTCTTCTCATTTACCCATTGCTTGTGATTTTTGCCAACAGAGTCAGACAAGCAACAACTCATCAACATTAATTCCCAGAAATGGCGTAAGTGGAAAAACAAAATCAGTTTCCAATTTCCTTTGTCTTCAGTAATTATCAGCACAGATAAGAAAATCATGTTAAGGAGTAGTTGCATTTTGTTCTATTTTGTTCAATCAATAGCAAATTTACCACACAAGACCTCATTAGTTTAGCAACATTCACTATTTAACTAAGCCCTTTGGAGTCCATCAACCTAATAAATTAATTCAGACAGATTTATAGGTTTAGAGAAACCTAATTTCACATTTGATAGGTAAATTAGCACTTCCATTATTACAAACTTATAAAGTCAGTTAATGTGAATTTTTCAACACCAGATCATTTAATAAATGACCATTTGAGTTAATTAAAAATGATCAGAAGGAGAACTCATCAAAATTAACAGAATGATCTTTGTTTATAAGATCTAATAGTTAGGGTAAATTTAAAAACTGCATGTTAGTTAGGTTGCCTTCTACTTAGCAGTATCTAAAGTAGGAGTAACATTTGTATTTAAGGACAGTTATACTGTAACTTTCAGTTAAGGGAGATGATTTAGACTTTAAAATGCAAATATCAATTTTCAAACTCAGCAAAAGCTACTTTGGTTGCAAGTATTAATTTCGTACATTAGAAGGTTGCACCAAGTGAGCATCTGATATAATAGTATGTAAATATGGATTCGTATTTCTAGAAAAATTGCAGAAACAATAAAAATTACCTTTATGCATTTTTTTTCTCTGTGCTGCAACAGTGTTGAACTTATTTGTTCCTATTTATCGATATATGAACTGGTAAACATTTACAAACCATTGTTCTTGTGCTTTTATAATTTAGGTTTGGAAAGTAATAGTAATGCTTTCTAGCTCCAACCACTAACTGGTAAAAACAATTATTATTTATTCAGACTGACGCTCTGTCATTTTGGTGATGCAATAGATTAGAGTTCTTGCATTAATGAAATTTTATCTATATGGTCTGAATCAATAACATTGTTCATGATATTCACTTTCACTGACTGAAGCTTTACAATTGTTAACCACACAGTAAGATTGCATTTAAATGTGATGCTTATCAGCTTGTTCCTCTGCGCATCATAGGTTACTTCTTTGTTTGTTACTATCAATGCCATCGAATCTGGAACTAAATCTTAACAGTTCCCACTTTTGATCTCAATCCCATTACCCTAGCAAGAAACTGTTCAAATCTGGATATCTGGATCTTCTATACTGTCCAAAACAAATTGATTAATTGATCACTATTGAATTCTTGAATTATATTCCTCTTATAGTGAATTGGCTAGGTTCAATTTACATGGAAGTCTCAAATAGATTTCATGATCAGACAAACTGAAGAGCAACTTAAGTATACATCTTCTATCTAGCATGCTGCTGCTAGTCTTATGTTGGTTTTTGTTCATGTCATCCTGATCTTTATTTAATAGCATGCACTGTTCTTAAAATAACACAGCTCTTGAAGCAATAGTGCTATCCCCTTTTTCCAAAATAAAATTATGAGCACCCAGTGTGGAAAACATATACATTTGAGTCGTTGTAGATCAATTTACATAATAACAAATATTAGAAAATTGAAATGTTTGAGTCTAAGAAACTATACAACATATGAGCAGTTTGACAATCCTTCCAGATCTTTTAATGATGTTTCCTTCTGGAGATCTAGACTTGGAAGCTTTTATTTTTTCTCAGCTCATATGTGAGTTGGTATCTTGCATGTCATTAGAGTGTTGGTTCTTGCCATGATATGGGAGTATTGTGCAGTTCCCTAAGTTTGATTTTGTTCTCATTATTACTTCATTAGGTGTTGTGACTCGGTAGAATCCAGACTCTGCATGTTTTGAACCTGGGTAACCAGATTCCATGCATGGTATATGTGACGCTGACTTTCTGCCCTCTGCAAAGATTAGGCAATTCCACACCTGCATATGGATCATATGCCATTTTCCCTATCTCCCTTGTTTTTTTTTTCTGGGAGGGCTTTCTTCTTCAGTTCTGAGAACAAGGACAGATGATGATTTGGCTGGGTTGTCCTAACTTGCCTTTCAAACTTGATCTCTGCTGGGGAAAGTAAACACCTGTCCACAAGTGTTGCTCTTCGTCATGGCATGACAAAGCAAAGATCTTGTTTTGTCACCCATCACTTTGTGTTAGGTACATTGACGATATGACCATTCAGCTGGTGAGACTGTTGGATCTGAGATCATGTGGATAATGGGTTATATCTCACTTGGCACACACATTCCCTGGAAGATCTGCTTGTATTTTGCCCATTGTCACTTATGATCTCTTCAGCTGTGCCAAACAGACTAAGTATTGGATTCAGTTTGTCTGCCACTGGTGGAGTTGAAGTCTGTTTCAACTGTCTGACACTTGGTCATTTGGAACAGTAGTTGGTGTCTAGGTGAAGATCACTGCCATGTATGGTGAACAAGCCTGCCACTCTTTTGGACCAAGAGACTGATTGGGATGAATGAAAGTAAAGAGGTTTGTGATGTTACTATGGTCAGTGACTTCAGCATGCTTTACCAATCCACACTGTCTTCTTGATATCATTGTTGAACTCTATCTAATATATATTGAAAGCCAGACATCTTGTTCACTCTATGCCAGTATGTCGCTGTTATGGCAGTGAAAATATTTCCTGGCAAAAAGCTTCAAATACAAGCATCTTTCCCTTTAAAACTCCCTTTAAAAATTATACCTCTGGAGACCTCTTAAGTTTACCGCTGTTGGACTAAAATCATCTGAACGTGTCTGGCACTTCTTTCATCTTCTCAGGCCATGCTTCTGCAATATCTTTCCATTACCTTTAGAGATTGGTTGCATTTGTACTGACCAAAAATAATCAGGTCAATTCTGAGCATGTCCTCCACCTCAACATCCATAGTGTTTATTTGTAACTCAAGAGGAGTTTTTGTATCCTTATTCAAAATTAGTCACCTGTTCAATGTGTTTGAGTTAACAATGTTGGCACCAGGTTTACAGCTGGCATTTATGTCTGTTGTATATTTGGGACAAGTTGTTACAGTCTAGGTGGTGGACTTGTCAATGGTTTGTGGCCATTAATTTCTGGTGGTTTTTAATCTTTTCTGTAGTAAATTGCTTACTAAATAAGTATGTGATGCCAAATACCAGAGTAGGTATTTTGCATTCTATGTTGGAATAACTGGATTGTGCTTGCAGTGGACCCTTGTATTCAAATTCGATTGTTTTGCATTTTGTGAGATATGTCAACTTCCAGGATTATCTTGGGTCATAGTACATTTTTCTGTTGGCAGTGCTTGTGTGAGTGCCTCAAGCATATATTGATGGTCCTGTCAGCTAAAGGGTACATCTTTCCATAAGAGCTCTATGTTGATGACAATACTTTGTTGGAAAAGTATGCAATGTGTAGTGCTAGGAACTTAAAACATCTGAGATATCTTTGCAAGTCTTCTTCATCTTGGAGAGTAGTGATATGGACCAGACCAAACCCCTTTAAAATGTTCCAAGAAGATAATCTTGACTGTAATTTTTTCATATTTTAAAGGTAGATCTGAAACATTGTGTTCTGGGTGCAGTTTGATTGGTCAAGCTACCAGACTTGAAACAAAACTCACTTTATCCATACACTACTATTAAATTACATCCAAAATAAAAAATAAAAAGAAAGGAATTGGCTTAAGTATAATTATCAAAGTACTTGACAAAATAATATATATTTACCACTACTAATTAACTGTTTCAATATACTGTAGTAACATCACATAAACACACCCTTGGCAAAGGCGAATTCAGTAAAATAGATTCTTGCAATTCTAGCAGCAGGAAGAGAACTCCATCTTTTAACTGTAACAGAGAGAGGAATTAAAGCTTCTACATCCAGCTTAAGGCCCCAAGTAACTGCTACTGAAGGCTAAAACTAAAAAGGATTTGCTTCTGTGGGAGCTTGACCCCATATATTCAGGCTATTTTTATTGTTCCAACTTGAAAACAAAAAACCCCAAGTCCTCACAAGCTGTTTACTTTATTGACCTTGAAGCAGACCACTCAATACCTCTGCCTCAATCTCACTCTGTGTGTCCTACTCCTGCTCCTAACTGGTACGTTTGGATGTAATATTATCCCCTCCTTGTCTCATTAGCATATTCAGTTCTTAAAGCAATATTACACCCAGCATCACTCAGTTTAAGAATGGCCAATTTGGTAAAGTGCTTAGATATTTGTTGATAACTGTCAGACTGTACCTCAGCAAAAAGCCATGTCTTCAGGAAAGTAAGTGAAAATATTCCCAGAAAAATGCTTGCATTATTCCTCACTGTTCCAATCATTAAGAATAACCTCTGTGGTTTTCCTGATCAACTGTCTTAAATTTAGCATCATATTGACAGATATCTATAATGAGGTAGTTGGTTAGCTTGCCGAGCTGCTGGTTATTCAGCAAACATTTCATTGCCATGCTGGATAACATCATCAATGCGATATCCACTGCTATTCTGTCCCACCTGGTTTTTTTCATATGGTCCAACTGGAGTGAGTGTCACTTCCCGGTCTTCTCTGCAGCGGTTTGTACACCGGGTCTATCTCTATGTGTCTGGTGATCGTCTTTTTGGTTGAAAACCAGGCTTCCAAGAACTCTTTTGCATTTCTCTGGTTGACCTGTCCTTGGATATTAACTTTGTTATGGTTGAATTGATGGCCCTCTTGATCTCTGTGTATGGAGATGAGGGAGAGGCGATCCTGTTGTTTAATAGTCAGTTAATGTTCGTGAAGTTGGATGGCTAGTTTTCTACTTGTTTGTCCAATGTAGTGCATGCTGCAGTTGTTGCAAGGGATCCCTACATCGGGCAAACAGGTAGAAAGCTAGCCATCTGACTTCATAAACATTAACTGGCTATTAAACGACAGGATCCACTCTCCCTCATCTCCTTACACAGAGACCAAGGGGGCCTTCAGTTCAACTATGACAAAGTTACTAAACCAAGATAGGACAACCAGAGACATGTCAGAGAGTTCTTGGAAGCCTGGTTTCAACCAAAAAGACCATCAACAGTCACATAGAGGTAGACGCAGTGTAAAGACCACTGCAGAGAAGACCCCGAAGTGATATTCATTCCAATGGACCGGACCACATAAAAACGAAGCGGAACAGAACAGCGGCACATCACTGAAGTCGCACTGATGATGTTACCCAGCATGGTAATGAAACATCTGCACAATAACCCAGGAGCTTGGCAAGCTAACCAACTACCTCATCCACAACCCAAGCTACAGATCTTCATGAAAACCTTAAAGATACATGTAATCATGTCAGTTTGAGGCTTCTATCAATTGAGAACTAGCAGGGAAATTCCAACAATTAACATTTAGTAGCTTTAATACTAATTCAAATAATTTGAATAGACTCAGCTAGGTTTCCACTTTTACTGCATTACCTGCTTAAGGTTAATCGAATAATAAAGCACATCATTAAACCATACTAAGGAGTGCTTTTTAAGAGTATACGAAAGTGGACAGAAGTTTTCTTTGGCAATTTAACCCAACCTCAAAAATGAGATGTTAATTTGATGTGGAGTACAAACTGGTTATGCTGTATCATGCAATAAAGGAGTTGAAATGTGACATTGCAAGTCATTCTAATATGCTTGGTATCTACCATAAATTAAGCATTCTATTTTGAATATTTTTCCCTTTTTATTGTTAATTGCACAGCATCAAGGAATGCCCAAGAGAGAAGACAGTGAAATTTTACGCTATAGCTCTGATCCAACAATGCCCCCTGATCATATTGACATAAATGGATGCTTCCAACCAGCCCCAGGTTTGTGTTCCTAATGTATTAATGTTCTTCTCTTTTGATATATGAACATAATTATGAGCAACATATAATTATGGTAACTTACACATACTGTAACAGTAACATACTGTTGTTTTACACATTGGCAAACATGCATGGCCTAGCTCACTCTAGAATCAGTTTTTTGTTTGCTTACTTCAGTAAAAATGCCTCAATTACACATTTTATCAGAATTTCAAGTGACTTTATTAAAAGTTATTGTTGTCAATGTAGGTTCTTTTAACCTGTTGTGCCTTATTTACAGGATGTAAAAATTATATCAGAATCAATGTTTATGTTAACTGTTCACATTTATGCAAAAAGGTTGAATGCTGATTTTGTGAATATGTTTCCCTGCTTATTTGTAGAATATGTCAATCAAATTAGGGATAAGCCACTTCCTAACACCGTGAGAAGCCCAGCCTCTGATATGGAAAATCCTGGCTACCAAGAGCTTTTTATTCCTCTCAACCAGAATGGCAGGCTTCACAATTCTAGTGAACCAGCTGACACTGACACAGTGAAAAACCCGGAGTATGTGAACACCTTCCAGCCCAGTAACAAAGTGGTTCTTGAACATCCAAATCACTGGGACCAAAACATAACCCGCAACGTAAGCCTGGACAATCCCGAATACCAGCAGAATCTTTTTCCTAAACATACAAAGGTGAATGGTCACATTTTTAATACTGCAACTGAAAATCCAGAGTATCTTGGTATTGCAGTGCCACCCACAGGTCAAAAGAATTCTACAGTATGACATTCTACAAATATGACAATTTTTCCACATCGGCTGTTGACCCAACAGTGTGGTGACATTGATGTGCATCTATGCTCGGGTACAGTTACAGATATTTCTATGGATGAGACTGGGACAACGAGACAATGTGAATATTTTCTCCTAACTAAAACAAGTCATTTAAGATATTACTGGTGATGGAACTTTACTTTGACAATTTAAGTTAGGTTTAAGCAACCTAGAAATGAAATAGATTATAGTTTTATTCAGTAGCATTCCAGTTTTGTATTTTTTATCACTACATTGCATCTTTGATATGTGTGTGCATAATGTGTAAAGTTTCAAGTAGAATCACTTTTATCCCAGAAAGCAGAAACTGGTGCACCTTTGTCAGGGTTTTGATTCACCATATCCCCTCCATATAGCTGAATGTAATCTTCTCATCACAATGCCTGCATATTTATGTCATGCAAAGCTTTTAAAACATTTTATCTTAGTATTTCCAAGAAAATATTAAACACAGCATCCGAGCAATGTGTATGGTTATGTGATATGGATAAACTGGCACAAGAGTCGAACTGTGCTGGTTATCATTGTGAGAAATAACAAAGATGGTCAAAATGTGAAATGAGCAAAGTATCAATGATGGGTTTCCTTGTATATTATTCATGCTAATTTTTCTCATTGATTTGCTTAGACTGTATCTTCAAACTGACACTAATCTTCATGATGTCTCAATTTGCTTGTTCTTTCACCTTTCCTGACTCAATTTGCTTTTTTGAAAACTGTTTTGAGTATTGCCTATGACTGTGATTAAGTACAACATTAACTTAAACTTCACCTGTAATACCTCCACCTTCCCAACCATCAATGAAAAAGAAAGTTACCCTTTAGTCTACATTGTTTCAAATTAATATTATGATCTTCAAGCTTATTGTTTGTTGCCAAAGTCCTCATTGAAAGGTGATGCCTTGAGGACGAGGTTCTGAAATGTGACAGTTGATTATTAATTATGATCATTCGCAGAATTGTTACACCCGCAGAAGGAGGCCATTCATCCCATCAGTACCTGTATCTGTTCTAGATTGAATCAAATTTATTAATGCAATAACAGTAAATATTTCAGGTACTGATTGCCTGAAATAAAACAGAAAATGCTGGAAACTCAATGCATGTCAGAGAATATCTGTGTAGATATATTAACTATCTTCACAAATCTTCTGACCCTTCAGCTCAACCTTTAACTCCGTTTCTTTCTTGATCTGCACGGATGCTGTTTGTCCAATTGAATCTTTCCAATTTTTTTTGCTTTTTTTTAAAATACATTTCACTTTTTAATCTATGATTTATCTGTAAAGAGTAGTTTTAGAACCAAATATGAATAACTAAAATATTGTCTGAATGTACCTATTTTTTAAACCCACTAGATATTTATTTTACCACTAATTCAATGTGATACAATTCTTCTCAACTTCACATTTGGGAATCTTCTTTGATCGCTATGACGAATAACTGAAAATATAGGACAAGATTCAATACCCAATTTGTAGCCAGAGGATACCAATGATTAGAGAGAAAAAAACCTGCAGATCCTGGAATCCAAAGTAGACAGGCAGGAGGCTGGAAGAACACAACAAGCTAGGCAGTATCAGGAGGTGGAGAAGTTGACGTTTCAGGCTTCTTCAGGACTGTGCATGAGTATAAGGGGAGCTTCAGTTAAAGGGGGTTGGGTGGCAGGCTGGTGAGGTGGGGATAGGTGGAGACAGGTAGAGGGTAGGCCCTGGTTGGTCAATAGGAGGGATGAATCCGGTTGGTGGCTGAGAAGAAAGGGAGGTGGAGTGGCTGGGAAGGGAGTCAGGGGATGGGAATGGAGATTATTTGAAATTGGAGAACTCAATCTTGAGTCCTATGGGCTGTAGGCTATCCAAGTGGAAGATTAGGTGTTATTCCTTCAATTTGTGGTTTGGTTGGTTGTGGCAATAGAGGAGGCCAATGATGGTCATATCGGAAAGGGATTGGGAAGGAGAATTAAAATGGGTGGTAACTGGGAGGTCTGGTCAGCCCCTGCAGGCCTGGCTGAGATGCTCATCGAACCATTCCCTAAGTTTACGTTTGGTCTTCACCTGTATCACTGATGAGACGTCCAAATTTAATGGATACCATTTTCTTAAAATCTGTAAATTTTAAATGTAATGGAACTTTTTCATCACCAAATTATGTTGCAATTCCTCCCTGGAATTCCTTTGCCTGAAAGCTCAAAGTAAGAGAGTGGAGTAGAGCAGAATTGAACATTTCTCTTCCTGGGTCAGGATGTCCCAGACGCTAATTACAAAAATCATAAACATCCTTTCTTTCAACTAGTCATCATTAACTTTTTCTCAGAATAATTTGTGCACCTACCATCAATAGTCTGCAGTTGTTGCAGAACATTGCTGGGAGTCATTTGACAATTGCTGTAAATGTATTGCAACAGAAAATCTCATTTCATTGCGAGCCCTTGTTAAATGACTTGGTGATTAACAGGCACATCTATGATGGGCTAAATGGCCTCCTTCTCTGGTGTAACATTCCATGAGCAGTGAGACAAATGGACGAACCTATCTTGGATAATGTCAGGATATTCAAATATTGGTACTAAGACTAATAATAAAACTAGTTAATATTTAACATTTAAATTTGAATAAATCAGAATGTAGATCTCTGTGCACTTTTCTTCCACTGGTAATGGGAAGGTGGAGTAGGGGATCCAAATATCTCTCTTGGGCCAACTTCCAATTATTTCCCCTTCTCACCACCACATGAATTAAATCCTAATCTATTGGGGATCCTCTTGACTGGACAGCACTTAAGGCCCATAAACAGTCAATTAGTGGCTGAAAGGGGCTCAACTCACAACCAGTTCTGATTAGCTGCTGTTGATTGTTTGGCATCTCTCAGAATGTGTGATTTCTTTGCCCCGGTCTCTTGATCCTGGGAAATCCTGCCACATGTTATTAAAAACGTATGTCAGAATAAAGAACACCATTCAATCCCTCCAATTCAATAAGATGGCCTCCTCCATGCCAGCTCCTCATTGTCCTCAACTTCTCGATATTTCACAGATCTATCTACCCACCCTTCAGATGCTTTCAGTCATCTAGCCTACACAACATTCTGGGTAGAGAATTCCAGGCATGCACTATCCTCCAAGAGAAGAAATTCCTTTGCGTTTTAATTTAACTGAATGTTTCCTTATTCTGTAATTATGTTCCCTATTCAAGATTCCCCTACAAGTGGAAATATGTTCTCAACATCTTACCTGTCAGCCGCCTCAGAATTTTGTATGTTACAATAAAATATTCCCTCAATCCTCTAAACTGAATAAAGGCCGGATTGATTTAACCATTTTTGATAAGTCAATTCCTCCATCCCAAGAAATCAGCCAAGTGAAATTCTTTTGAACTGCCTCCAATATCAATATGTCCTTTCTTAAATATAGGGGCCAAAACACAGTACATCGTACAGGATATTATTTGGGTCACACCTGGAGTAGTGTTATATCAAGACTTCCCTATTTTTAAACTCAGTATAAAAGCCAAAATTCCCTGTTGCATGGGTTTGTGTTTGATGCATAAAAACATCCAGATCCCTCTGTGCTGCACTTTTTTGGAGTGTCTTTACATTTAAATAATAGTCTGTCTTTTGATAATTCTTACCAAAATGCATGCCCTCAGAGTTCTAAATTAGTCTCTGTCTGTCAACTTTTTTAACAACCTATCTGAATCCCCTTGCAAATTCTTTATGTCCTTATCACAACATACTCTCCTGCCTGTTTTCTTTCATCAGCAAATTTGGATATTATACATGATAAAGTCATTACTATACATCGGAAATAACTGAGGCCCTAGGACTTGCGCTAGTCTACTATTTACATCTTTTTGACATGGAAAAGACCAATTAATCCCAACTCTCTTCTATGTGTTAAACAAACCTCAGTCTGTGCTAATATATTACATCCAATTACCTGAGCTCTTACCTTGTACAGTAAGCTTTTATGTGGCACCTTATTGAATACTTTCTGGAAATCCAAACACACTACATTTACTTATTATATTTTCAAAAACCCGAGCAAATTTTTCAAATATAATTTCCGTTCCAGAAAACCATGTTGACTCTGATTTCAATAAGCTTTTTTAAATGTCCTATTTCTTCCTTAATCAATCTGGTACTTAATATAGGGAGGCCTTCTGCAAAGGAGATTAAATGGGACATCTTGGTAGAGCTACACGCAATAGATGAGAACCCAGAAACTTGATTAAGCATCTGATCTACCCCTGACTGGCGGTGCTTCATTGAGCAGAGTAAATGCATTAGTGAAACCTGAACACTTTTTTTTGTGGCGTTCCTATTTTTTGGCTCTATCTTTAATTATTCCTAACAATTTAGAAATTTGGCCAATAATACGATGCTTGTATGTGATAATAAATTTGATTAAGGTAAGGTAACAATTGTGAAGCATGGATGACAGCTGAGTTATATGGATGAAGGATAATGGAAATTAGGGTAATTTAAAAATATGTTTTAACAATATAAATAACATCCCATTTTTAAATTATATACATTTTTGCGGGCAAATGTTGCTGAGATTTAGTAATTTAAAAAAATCTTGATTTGATGCACTATTTGTATAAAGGTGAAATCCAGACATTTTATATTGTGTATTGATGATAAGAAATTGTTGTATGCATATATGTATATTGAGTTAAAAGCAAAGGAATGTATACTACAGTGTAAACATGTTTCGTCACTTGTCAAATATTTTGATTGTTCTGTCTTGCAGAAGCAAACATTTAAAATTTTATGCACATTAACCTTTCTGGAATTATTTGCAAGTTTTATTTGATTTAACAGAAATCATTTGACTCTTCACAGTTACATAAAGCAATAGGTTATTCTGGTCTTTTTGTAGTAAACATAACCGTAGATCACTGCCAATTCATCACTACCTGTGTTCACCATTTTACAAGCTGTTGACCTAAACACCAATTACGTGCTGTATTTGCAAGACCATTACTATTTTTATGTGTATGTTTCACTGAATTTGTTTATTTTCAAAAGAAATATAAAACCACTAGCATGATACATTACTAAAATAAAAGGTTTGTGAAAAATCATGGGCTCAGCTTGGTTTTTTTGTTACTATTTGATTTTCTGACAATTTTCTTGGCTGCTGCTGCTCAGCTATATTTAATTATCAACAAATAATTTAAACAAAAGATGGGGAAATAGATACAGGAACAGACTGGTTAAAGTAATTAGATTTATTTATGAAATTTTGGAAATGGAATAAGCCAAGCTTCATCTGCCTGATCACGTACCTTGAACGAGCATCATTTTAACTTCCAAAGTATGGTCAATTTAATCCCTCATGATGACTGAATCTGCCTCACAAATCTGCCCCGTTGTGTATTGGCACTCTGGAATAAATATGTTGTGGGGAAAATAATCAGTCTCAGAGTCAGAATTGGGATCCAACGACAAAGTTTATTGTACAAAGAAGCCGCATGCTGTTTTCATAACTTTGCCTGTGAAATGTGTCCCTTGATCGGAGTCGATCTGTAGGGGTATCCCCCAACTCGAGATTACCTCCTCTGCTAGAATCCTGGCTACAGTGGTAGCGGTACAGTTTTTGTTGGGAAATGCCTCTACCCATTGGGTGAACTGGTCTATGATGGGCAGGCAGTACTTTTTTCCACGGGAAGGTGGTTGTGGCCCTGTGCAGTCCATTTGGAGGTGTTCCCAGGGTCCCCTTGGCCTTGGTTGGTGTCCCATCCTAACCTCTATGAGTGTATCTGGGTTGTGCTGTGTGCAAACCACACATCTGCAGCAGTGTTTGGCTATATCTGTTCCCATTCCCTTCCACCATCACTCTCTCCCTTGACTTGCTATCATAGCTTCCCTGTCTGTATGTGAGAGCCTGTGGTGCAGCTCGAACAAGGTGTTTTGTCTGCATGCTGGTACTACCACCTTGTCCACTTGCCTCTAGACACCGTCCACCCCTTTAAGTGCTCCCTGCATTCTCCATCTCTCTCTCTCTTCCTGTGGGTGTCCTCCTACAGTTGCTGTTTGTGAATAGCATCTTCTGCTAGTTCTATTGTTGCTATTGGAACCTCATCAATGGGTTCCTGCTGTAAGGCTTGCTAGGCTGCTTGATCTGCAGCTTGGTTCCCTTTAAATTGCAGCCAGCCTGGACTATCTTTCCCTGGCTCCCTTTGATTTTTATTATTGCAGCCTCTCTTAACAGTTCGCTAGTGCTCAGCAGTGCCTGGACTCTTGACTGGTATGTGATGGGTGTTCCCCATGCTTTTCCCAGCACACTGTCTCTGCATGCCCTGCTCAGTTGCAATGGCTGCAGTACCTTTATGCTGTTCCCTGTCCTATTCGCTGCCTGTGGGGCCGTACAGTCTCTGGCAAAGTGTCCAGGGGCCACAGTTGTGGCAGGATAGTTTGGTCCTGCCTTCGCCTCCGTTCCCCTTGGCTGCTCTGTCAGGCTTTGCTTTTATTGCGGGAGCTTCCACCTCCTGCACCATGCTAGCCCACTCTACCAGGTCATCATAATTTTGGGACATTATCACTCCCATTTTCAGGATGGATTGATGGGCACTAGGGAGCCCGTCTCTAAAAGCGTGACTGAATGCCCGGTCCCTACGATCTGGGTTTGCTTGTCCTGAGCACTCCTGGTCTCCCCTAAATAATCGTTCCCCATAGTCAGAGGCTCCTTCCCCTTTAAGCTGCTTAATGGTCGTGATTTCGCTCCAGTGCGTGGGAGCATTTCCTTATCTGCTGGATCTCTTCTTTAAAATGGGTGAAGAGGGCCTATTGGGCATCTATCTCAGCTGTAAGGGCAACGGCATGTGTCCACTGTCCTCCCCTATAGTCTCGGGCTGCTGTGGCTTCAGGTCCGCCGTCTACCTGTCTCCATTTATCCACTGGGCAGGCTGCCCGGACCAACTGGTGTATATCTCTTAAGAGCAGTTGGTACCCTACCCATATACTGTCTAGCTCTTCCCAGAGCCTCGTGTTTGCACTTCGGGGCTGTAATTTGCCCAGCGAGGCCATGATCTGTTGCCTTTCTCCCAGGTTAAAGGGTTTAGTGTTTGCTTTTGGCTGCAACTCTGTCCCCCTCTAGTGACTGGCGCTAGATTATATTCTTGCACCCCCTGCTCTACTGAGGGACCAGTTGGTCCCTGCTGTACAGTTCCGTAGAAGGGAAGAGAGTCAGTCTTTTCCTCCTGTACTTTTTCTAATCTTTATTCTAGCTCCTTTATCCTACTCTCCAGCTTCTCAATTCGTTCTTGGCCTTTTCTCCATCTGCTGGTGGAGGCACCTACTTGTTCAATTAGGCCTGCTAATTGGTACACTAACATTACCCCTATTAGATTAGATTACTTACAATGTGGAAACAGGCCCTTCGGCCCAACAAGTCCACACCGACCCGCTGAAGCGTAACCCACCCAGACCCATTCTCCTACATTTACCCCTTCACCTAGCACTATGGGCAATTTAGCGTGGCCAATTCACCTAACCTGCACATTTTTGGATTGTGGGAGGAAACCGGAGCACTCACAGGAAACCCACACAGAGAGTCGCTTGAGGTGGGAATTGAACCCTGGTCTCTGGCGCTGTGAGGCAGCAGTGCTAACCATTGTGCCACCGTGCCGCCCACCCTATCTTTTAAGTTTTATTTTGTTTTTGTTTGTCAATCCAATTCCGCTGCTGTACTAATGTCTGGGTTGGGACCCAAACCCCTTTCTTCATCTGTTCTCTCAGCGTTAGTCTGTCTGTCTTGTATTTCTCAATAAGGGAACCTGCAGTATCCACGTTAAAATCCTGATCTGCCATCTCTCAGATTGTGTATCCCCAGATACCACCAACAGTGAAGTGTCCTTAATCAGTGGGACCTCTCTACCCCCAGCACTAATACTGTCCTAGCACCATCCATAAGGCCGTAGCAGCCTCCTAGCAAGGTGTGCTCTCTACCGGTGGGACCTATCTACCCTCCAGCCACCGCTACTACTTGGTCCCTACTGATCAGCTGGGAATGTCGGTTCAATAGAGTGTGCTCTCTACCGGGACTCCTCTACCCTCCCTGCTACCTCTACTGTTCCAACACCGCCCAGTAGGTCCAGAAACCTACCGTTAGCCTGGTATGGTCTCTACTAGGGGGACGCTTTACCCTCCCAGCCACTACCACGAATCAAGCTCTCTCATTCTACTAACAGGGTATCACGGTTACTCATAGTGTCCACGCTGGTAACGTGCTGCTCCACTGGGATTTGGCTCTTGGTCAGAGTGATCAGCTGCTTTTCCTCACCACTTCAATTTAAAACACAATAACAGACAGCAACCAACCTTCAACTAGGCTCTAACTGGACTCTGCATTGCTCGCAGGCGAAAGTGAGTTCTGCGGATTCTGGAGATCAGAGTCAAGATTAGAGTGGTGCTGGAACAGCACAGCCAGTCAGGCAGCATCCGTGGAGCAGGAAAACAAAGCATCAGGTTTCCTAATGAAAAGCTTTTATCTGAAACACAATTTTCCTGCACCTCGGATGCTGCCTGACCTGCTGTGCTGTTCCAGCACCACTCTAATCTTGACTCTGCATTGCTCACCCCTACAGAGTCCAATGTTACCCGGCTTTGCCACTTGTGCTTCACAACTCATAGTGCCCTTGGCGCCTCAGTTCCCACTTCCATTCCTAACCATCACATGGAGGGGGGCTACTGCTCTTAACAACCGGTTTAGGGCAGTGTCTTTGAGGCAAGCACACCTACCTCGTCCTCTGGTAGTTTCAGCACAAACAGCTGGTTATCACACCAGTTAGTACACTTACTCATTTACAGTCCACAGGCATGCACTTAGACACAACCCAGTACTATCGCACAAGTTACACATTACAAGGTATACCCTTTTAAACTGTGTCTTTGGCCCGGTCTGAATCTTCCCGTTTGCAGATTCAAAGTGTCTCCTACCCTGGCTCCCCAATCGTGGCCTTTGACCAGAGCACCAGGAATAGGAGACCCTGTTGGCTGAGCCAATTGTTGTGGGGAAAATCACCATTCTGAGAGTCAGAATCGGAATCCAGCGACAGAGTTTATCGTACAAAGGAACCAGAGCTCCGGGGAGAGAAAGACATTCATCGACATGGCTGTCAGCGTGAGCCTCCTCTCACACTCGGTGCACGTGTCATGATATTTTATACATTTTGTGGTACAATAGTTCAAGTATTGAGTCTTTGTTTGTACAGCATGGTTTGTTTACAGAAAACATTACAAAATCATTCAGTTTCAGTAATCGTGATCGTTCTTCCTGAGAAGAAAGATCGTTTTCGATTACTGTAGATCTGAAGTATTAACACTTGTACACAAACAGTCTCAGGAAGTTAACATTTCTATTGAAGGTGGTGGCTAGACTCAGACACTTTGGCGGGCAGTAGATGTTACTGATGTGTATTCTCTCCCGCACCTGCCTTAAACTAATCATCTACTGCGAAGGTATCCTGTTAGTCTCAGGCAGTATTGTTGTTTTTTGCTGTATTTTTCCATGTACTGGCTCAGCGGCCATCTTGTGCACTAAGTGCCTAATTTATGGCTCAGCGGCCAACTTGTGTGCTAAGTGACCAATTTATGGCTCAGCAGCCATCTTGTGTCTGTCTGCCCCATGTCAACATGCCCGTGTCAACTCCCACTTCAAATATATGCACTGGGAATTTGTTTATTTTGAGCCCATCTATCCTGTTCAGATTTCCATATCTGTATTTAATTATAATACGTGGGATTTTGAGGGGGTGAAGGCAACCTTGCTCGTACCTTCCCGTGTTAATCCTCGGAAGAAGTATTCATTCAGAAATCCAGTTCTGAGGAAGGGTCACTCAACCTGAAATGTTAACTCTGATTTCTTTCCACAGGTACTGCAGAGCTGCTGAACTTTTCCAGCAATTTCCATTTTTCTTTCTCATTTACAGCATCTGCAGTGCTTTCGGTTTTCATTTAGTATTTAACTCGCTGCCAGTTCTCCCCTTGGTAAGCCCACCTTGAAGAGATTCTGCTCCTCTCTTCAAGATTTCTGTTCCAATCGTTTTTCTTGTCCTTCCTCATTAATTTCACTGTAACTCCTGGCATTTGACCAGGTATTTGCTAAAACTCATTTCCACAGTTACATCAAATTCCTCAGTGACTGCCTCCAGCTCAGATTCGACCCACATGGATTCCAACTCAAGTTTCATCCCTCGTGCTTTGAATCCACCCCTGTTCATAGGTAACTCTGCAATGTTCAACGCTCAGTTGTGAGGAAGGGTCACTTGACCTGAAACGTTGATTCTCATTTGTCTCCACAGATGCTGCCAGACTGCCGAGCTTTTCCAGGAATTTCTGGGCTTTTTAAATTTATTCAGTAATTTGGCTTATGTTAATTCTCAGTTTCAAGGTAATTTGCAATTATTAAAATTTTCACCCCTCCTCTGACTGCCCTCTTTCCATTCAGAAATTAGAGGGAAAAAATGGTTGTACTTAGCTTCAGTCAAAGTGATGTCCTTTCTCAGTTGTATGTAAGGAAACTGGTAAGTCATGTCTTTTTGTGGTGGTTGATGTTCATGTATCCTGGTGGCTATATTTCTGCCTGTTTATCCAATGTAGTGTTTGTTACAGTTCTTGCATGGTATTTTGTAAATGACATGAGTTTTGCTTGTCTGTATAGGGTCTTTCAAGTTCATTAGCTGCTGTTTTAGTGTGTTGGTAGGTTTGTGGGCTACCATGATGCCAAGGGGTCTGAGTAGTCTGGCAGTCATTTCCGAGATGTCTTTGATGTAGGGGAGAGTGGCTAGGGTTTCTGATGTGTTTTGTCTTCTTGTTTGGGTTTGTTGCTGAGAAATCAGCTGACTGTGTTCATTGGGTACCCATTTTTTTTTTAATTCTTGGTATAGGTGGTTTTCCTCTGCTCTGCGTAGTTCCTCTATGCTGCAGTGTGTGTTGGCTCATTGAAATAATGTTTCTGATGCAGCTTCGTTTGTGGGTGTTGGGATGATTGCTTCTGTCGTTCAATATTTGGTCCGTATGTATTGTTTTTCTGTGGACGCTGGTTTGAAGTCATATCCTATCACTATCCTTTTACTACTTGCACCTAGAGAGGATTATAGTGTTGGTTCTTACATTGGTGGCTGATCTCTTTCCATAGTCTTTTTTTCCTTCTTGCGTTGTCACCTCCCCTCTGAACCTTCGAGAATCAGCTTGGTTCTGAATTGTGTTTTGACCTGACTCCTGTCCGAAGCTCACTTTTTCAGCTTGCTTAATTTTTATTGTCTTTTTGATCCAGGGAGCTTTGACTTTGTTTGTCCTACTTTTTCGTTTTGAGGGAATATACCTTGATTGTTCCCTAACACTGCCTTCTATGAAAGTAGCCCATTGTTCAGCATTCATATTGCCTGCTAACTTTGACACCAATTCATTTGGCCCACATAGATACTTACTCCATTGAAATTGGCTACGCAGAGTTACTTATTCTTGTACTGGACTATCCTTTGCTATAGTCAGCCTAAACCTTAAAGTTTCTTCTCCTGACACCTGATTCATTTGGCCAACCTCAATCCCAAGAACTAAATGTGGTGGTGCCTCCTTTCCTGTTGAACTGGAAACACAGTGTGGTAGAAAGTTTTCATGATAAGAATCTAGGAACTCTTGCTTGTTGCTGCCCTTACAATGAATATATTTCAGCTTATATGTAAGTATTTAAAGTTCACCATTATATGCTTGCATCTCCCTGTAATTATATTATTAAACCTAATTTTGTGTACTTGATGAATGTTAACTTGTGTCCTATAGGAAACTGGATTTTGATAGTATTGATATAAATGTTAACAGAAGATTTAGTGGCACAGTTGAAGTAAACTGATTATGGACAGTCTAAGACCAACACAGCACATAATAAAAATTTCAGCTTGAAGTGGAGGGGTTTCCTTACTCGCTTTTGCATGGCTGCATCAATCACCTTCCCTGTATTACTACACTACAACCAAATATTATATCAAGAGTCAGTGTACTAGAGGTTAACGCATGTCATGGTGATTAGAACCAGATCTGTACCTTCAAGTCTATGAATATGCATATTCCCAATGTGAACTCAGAGCACTTTGCAGATGACAAAGAGAGATCAGGAGCAATTGTTCTGTGCTGCCAGGACTGTTCGCTCGATGATGGTCACTGGAATGATCCAATAATTTGTTTCATTGAAGCACATGATTGGAGGGAGCGTCCCATGCCGGTCAGGCTTTGCAGATACACATAGAACAGAAAGTCTGATATGGGCTACTTGCGGAGAAGATACAAGCATGTTAACATTGCCATGTTCTCTGCAAGTCATGCAATTGCAAGGCAAAATGTTAACTTGCATTTTGGCTTCAGAACTTGATGCAGGGTATGTTCCTGATTGTGTATATTTGGCTGTTAGTTGTCAGAGTTTTTGAGACATTAGAGAGAAAATGTTGGCGAAGTTCTGAACTGTTTCAGTCTATTTAATAGAGATTTTGAATATCAGTATTAAAGAAATAGAATATAAAAGTAGGGAAGTGATGCTGCAACTGTTCAAGGACTACCCCAGAGTTCTGAAGAAGAAAGTGGAGGAGCATGTAGAGGCATTATTGCTGATCTTTCAGGAATTACTGAAGTCAGGTAGGGTCACAGAGGACTGAAAAGGGCTAATGTAGCACCCCTGTGTACGAAGGCAGGAAGGTAGAGTACAAGAAACCATAGGCCAGTTAGCCTGACCTCAGTTGTGAGTAAGATTATTGAGTCCATTATTTAGGATGAGTTTGTGGAGTACTTGGAAGAGATTGAGTCAGCACAGCTTTGACAAATCTGTTAGAATTTTTGTCAAGGAAGTAACAAGCAAGTTAGATGAGGGAGGGCTAGTGGACATGATCTATTTGGATTTCTAGAAAGCCTTTGACAAGATGCTGTACAGGAGGCTGCTAAATAAGTTGAGAGCCCATGGTGTTAGCGGCAAGGTACTGACATGGATAGAAGATTGGCTGACTGGTAGAAGGCAGACAGCAGGGATAAAGGGGTCTTTTTCAAGATGGCAACCAATGACTGACTAGCAAAGTTCTTTTGGGGGGGTAGAGTCCATGTTGAGACCATGACTAATCACAATGTACATTCATAACCTGGATGAAAAAACAGAAGTCATTGTTAAGTTTGCAGATGACACAAAAATAGGTAATGTTGAGGAAGTGGGAAGGCTGCAGGAAGACTTGGACAGGCTAGGGGAATGGGACAAAGAAGTGCCAAATGGAATACCGTATGGGAAAGTTTGAGGTTATGTACATTGGTAGAAAGAATAGAAACATAAACTATCCTTAAAATGGGAAAGGCTTTAGAAATCTGAAGCACATAGAGGCTTATGAGTCTTAGTTCAGGATTCTCTTAAGGTTAAATTGCCGGTTCAGTTGGCAGTCAGGAAGGCAAATGCAATGTTAGCATTCGTTTCAAGGGGGCTAGTGTAGGGATATACAGCTGAGGCTGTTGAAGACCCTTGGCAAAGCACATTTGGAATATTGTAGACAATTTTGGGCCCCGTATTTAGGGAAAGATGTACTGGCGTAGGATGGAATCTAGAGGAGGTTTACAAGAATGAACCCAGGGATGAAGGGTTTGTCATTTGAGGAGCAGTTGGAGACTTTGTTTGTGTATTCAGTAGGGTTTAGAAGGATGAGGGAGGATCTCATTGAAACTCACACAATACCGAGAGACATGGATAGAATGGATTTGGAGAAGATGTTCCCACTAGCAGGAGAGACTAGGACTCAAGCGAAGGGACAACCCTTTAGAACTGAGCTAAAGAGGAATTCCTTCAGCCAGGGGGTGGTGACCCTGTAAACGTTATTGCTGCGGAAGGCCGTGGAGGCCAAACCATTGATTGTATTTAAGATTGAGATAGATAGATTCTTGGGGTTGAGTAACATATCAGCTATGATCAAATGGTGGAGCAGACTTAATAGATTAAATGGCCTCATGTTGCTCTTACGTCTTATGGTCCGAGTACAACTGAAATGTTGCATACAGTTTTGAGGAGTGAAGTAGTTGCATAAGAAGCAGTTCACTCGATTGATCCCAGAGATGAGGGGTTTGTCTTATGAAGAGAGATTGTGTAGTTTAGGCCACTGCTCACTAGAGTTTAGAAGAATACAAAGAGATCTAATTTAGGTATCAAAGAAGCTAAAGGGGATTGTTGTAGTAGGTGTGGAAAAGATGTTTATTCATGTGGACCACTTAAAACAAGAGGTCATTGTTTTGTTTTAAGAGGTAGCAGATTAAAAACAAAGGAGAGGAGGAAATATTTTTCTTCATGGGTGGTGAATCTGTGAAATTCAGACCCACAAAATGCAGTGTATACTGGGCCATTGAGTAAATTTAAGAAGGAGAAAGATTTTTAATTAGTAATGGGTTGAAGGATTATAAAGAGCAGGCAGCAAAGCAGAGTTGAGGTCATGATGAGATCAGCCATGATTGTGTTAAATAGCGGAGCAGGTCTGAGGGGCTGAATTGCTTCCTCCTCTGGGTTCTTTTATATTTCTGTTAAGCCAGGCCTGCAGAATGCAAGAAGGCAAAGAACGGGTTTCATAGCAGAGTGCTTGAGTAGGTGTAGTTCATCTGATGGTCACAACGGAGGAAGCATTCCAGACCTGAAACACATTATATCTCTGTTTCAAATCTGCTGGGAAACAAGTCAACTATAGTCCCATTTTCACAAAACAAAAAACTGCAGAGGCTGGAAATCTGAAACAAAGACCGAAATTACTGGAGCAACGCAACAGGTCTGGCAGAGAAATCAGAGTGAATGTTTCAAGTCCAATGATCCTCCTTCAGAATTGTTTATGGCTGGGAAAAGGTGGTAGATATGGAGAAGACTGGGGAAGAGAGTGAGCAGAGATGGAGCCTGGAGACAGGATGACAGTTGGCCAGATGGAAAGCTGCTAACATAGACTATAAGTAGATGAAAATGGTTGGCTGTGCTGAAGGCAGCCTGAATTACAATGGTGTAGGGGTGGGTAAAGGACATGGAAGAAGGTGTTCAGGATCTAAAATTATTGAACTCAATATAGAGTCCTGAAGGTTGTAGAATATCCAAGTGGAGATTAAAGATGCAGTTTTTTTCTAGCTTGCACTGAGCCTTGTTGGAGCATTGCAGTGGAGGTAAAAGAGTAGTCTACAGGGTTGCAGGATGATAACCTTGGAGGCAGTTGCAGGGAGGGGTTAGATCTCCAGATACAGGGAGATTAATCACCACTGTAGAAACATTAGGTAAAAACAAGGGCTGTAGATGCTGGAAACCAGATTCTAGATTAGAGTGGTGCTGGAAAAGCATAGCAATTCAGGCAGCATCCGAGGAGCAGGAAAATTGACGTTTTGGGCAAAAGCCCTTCATCAGGAAGAGAGACTATTATCTATTGTAGAAACATTAACCTGGTGCTCCATGACAGGGTCTGGGCAGATAGGAGGAGGTCTCTGAGAACTGGCACTCCACCTCTGCAATGGAAAGGTCAGTATGCTAGACAACAACAGCACCACGCTTATTGGCAGGCTTGCTGTCAAAATGAGGGTAGGATCTGTGAGCACAGAGTGCAATCCGTTCAGAGAGAAATAGGTTTGAATGAGCAAGGAACAGGGTCAGAGAAACTAATGCAACCAGTGTCACGTTGATAATTCTCAATGAACAGGTTGAGTTCAGGTAAGAGGGCAGTAGAAGGGGTCTTAGATAGAGGGACAGTATTAGAGGCAGGTGAAGGGATCTGCGGGACAGAGAGTGGACTCCTGCCCAAAGAAATGGGCGAAGGTGACCGAAGAATGTCAAATCATGTTCAACATTCATTGAGGTGCAAGCATTGACAGATAAAAATAAGGAACACATGCTAAACAACTCCGAGGTACCCATACTTCTCTAGAACCTTTCTCTCCACCCCTTCCATCTGTCCCCATCCCTGCTCCTAGCCCTAGCTCTTATTGTGTATTTACAATCCCTTCTGACCTTCTGCTCTCTGCTGAACATTCTTTAATCAGCAAAAGGATTTAGTTTTATCCCTCTGTGCCCCACCTTAATGTACTTCAGGCATGACTTGACATCGAACAAAGAACATTACAGCGCAGTACAGGCCCTTCGGACCTCGATGGTTCCACTGGTTGGTGCAACAATCTGTTCCATTTTCATCCATATGTTTAAATGCCCTTAAAGTTGGTGAGCCTACTATAATTGCAGGCAGGCCGTTTCACACCTCTACTACTCTGAGTAAAGAAACTACCTCTGACTTCTATCCTAAATCTATCACCCCTCAATTTAAAGCTATATCCCCTAGTGCTAGCCATGATCATCCAAGGAAAAAGACTCCCACTGTCCACCCTATCTAACCCCTCTGATTATCTTGTATGTCATAATTAAGGCACCTCTCAACTACCTTCTCCCGAATGAAAACAGTCTCAAGTCCCTCAGCCTTTCCTCAGAAGACCTTCCCTCCATACCAGGCAATATCCTACTAAATTGCCTCTGGACCCTTTCCAAAGCTTTCACATCTTTCCTATAATTCAGTGACCAGAACTGTATGCAATACTCAAAGTGCGGCCGCACCAGAGTTCTTTACAGCCACAACATGACCTCATGGCTACGAAACTCAATCCCTCTACCAATAAAAGCTAACACACTGTACACCTTCTTAACAACTCTATCAACCTAAGTGGCAAGTTTCAGGGATCTATATACATGGACACTGAGATCTCTCTGCTCATCTACACTGCCAAGAAACTACCATTAGCCCAGTACTCTGCATTCCTATTGCTCCTTCCAAAGTGAATCACCTCACACTTTTTAACATTAAACTCCATTTGCCACCTCTCAGCCTAGCTCTGCAGCTTATCTATGTCCCTCTGTAACCTGTAACGTCCTTTAGCACTGTCCACAACTCCAACGAGCTTAGTGTCATCCACAAATTTACTAACCCATCCTTCTATGCAATCATCCAGGTCATTTATAAAAATGACAAACAGCAGTGGACCCAAACAGATCCTTGCAGTACACCACTAGTAACTGAACTCAAGGATGAACATTTCCCATCAACCACCACCCCTCTGTCTTCTTTCAGCTAGCCAATTTCTGTTCCAAATGGCTAAATCACCCTCAATCCCATGCCTCTGTATTTTGTGCAATAGCCTACCATGGGGAACTTTATCAAATGCCTTACTGAAAACCATATACACCACATCAACCACTTTACCCTCAATCATCTGTTGGTCACCTTCTCAAAGAACTCAATAACATTTGGGAGGTACGACCTACCCATTACAAAACCGTGTTGACTATTGCTAATCAACTTGTTCCTTTTTAGATGATTACAAATCCTATCTTTTATAACCTTTTCCAATACTTTACTCACAACTGAAGTAAGGTTCACTGGTCTATAATTATCATGGTTGTCTCTACTCCCCTTCTTGAACAAGGAGACAATATTTGGTATCTCCAGTCTTCTGGCACTATTCCTGAGGAGAATGATGACATGAAGATCAAAGCCAAAGGCTCTGCAATCTCCTCTATGACTTCTCGAAGAATTCTAGGATAAATTCCTCCAGCCCAGGGGACTTATTAATTTTCACACTTTCCAGCATTGCTAACACGTCCTCCTTGTGAACTACAATCAGTCTAGTAATCTGAATCTCAGTATTCTCAACAACATTGTTTTTTCCAGTGTGAATACTGAAGATAAATATTCATTTAACGCTTCACCTATCTCCTCAGTCTCCACGCACAACTTCTCACTACTGTCCTTGACTGGCCCTAATCTTTCTCTAGTTATTCTTTTATTTCTGATATAACGATCAAAGGTTTTGGGGGTTTCCTTAATGCTGAAGACTTCTCATGTCCCCTCCTGACTCTTCTTAGTTCTCTCTTTAGGTCTTTTCTGGCTAACTTGTAACTCTCAAGCACCCCAACTAAACCTTCACATCTCATCTTTAGATAAGTCGTCTTCTTCCTCTTCTCAAGCAATTTCTACATCTTTAGTAAACCACGACTGCCTCACTTGACTACTTCCTCCCTGTCTGACAGGTACATGCTTATCAAGGACCCACAGAGGCTGTTCCCTGAATAAGTTCCACATTTCAATTGTGCCCATCCCTTGCATTTTCCTTCCCCATCCTATGCATCCTAAATCATGCCTAATTGCATCATAATTTCCTTTCCCCCAGTTATAACTCTCGCCCTGCAGTATATACCTATCCCTTTCCATCGCTAAAATAAACATAACTGACATTGGATTCTTCTTCTGTTAGCTCCTATTTTCTTCCCAAAAATCCACAAACAGGACTACCCAGGCAGATCTATTGTTTCTGCATGTTCCTGCGCCATGAAACTTATCTCTTCCTGCCTCAACTCGGTTTTTCTGTTCTCTTGCCCAGTCTCTTCCCACTTATTTCCACAATTCTTGTAATGCTTTCCATCACTTTCAGAATTTCCAGGTTGCGTGCTCCAGCCGCCTCCACTTTACTGTGGGATGTTCAATCCCTTTCCCCATGAGGATGGTCTCAGCGCTCTCTGCTTCTTCCTGAACCTGTCCACCTTAACCACCAACCACCTCTGCCTGGCTGAGCTCGTCCTCACTTTGAACAACTTCACCTTTAATTCTTCTCACTTTCTTTTGGTCAAAGGGCAGCCACATGGGCTCCAGTTATACCTGTCCCTTTGTGGGATACATGGATTATTCCATATCCCGTTGTACTCAGCCCCCATCAACAATTTTTTCTCAATGACAT
The DNA here is from genome assembly GCF_004010195.1 of Chiloscyllium plagiosum. Lineage (NCBI taxonomy): Eukaryota > Metazoa > Chordata > Chondrichthyes > Orectolobiformes > Hemiscylliidae > Chiloscyllium > Chiloscyllium plagiosum. The sequence continues at coordinate 60,911,392 of NC_057714.1, forward strand.
CATTGATTTTGTCACCCTCTCTCATTTGGAATTGGAAAGATTTATCAATTTTGCTTCCAATTTCCACTCCACTCTCACTTTCATCTGGTCCATCTTTGACTCCTCTCTTCCCTTCCCCGATACCTCCATGTTGTTTTCTGAGGACAGACTGGCCATCGATATCCACTACAAACCCACTGGCTCCCACAGTTAGCTGCATTCTACATCTTCACACCCTACTTCCTTCACACTCTACTCCATTCTCCCAGTTCTTCCATCTCTGTCGCATCTGTGGTGATGTCAAGTTCCGTGGGATCCTCAGAAATGTCCACCTTTTTCTTCAACCAAGGAGTCCTCACCACCATCTTTAAAAGGGCCCTTAGCCCTATCTAACCAATCTCCCACATTTCTGCCTTCACCCCTTTGCTTCTCTCACACAACAGTGATAGGGTCCCCAGTCCTCAATTACCATCCACCAGCATCAACTTCCAAAGAATCATGAGCTGCCATTTCCACTATATCCAATGGGATGCCACCAGCAGACACACATTCCACTGCCCTCCCTTGTCAGCATATTGCAGGGACCGTTCCTTCCAGGACACTTTGGTTCATTCCTCCTTCACTCCCAACACCTCCCCACATTCTCAGCATTTTCCATGCAAGCTTACTTCCTCCCTCCTCACTATCCAAGGCCCCTGACTCACCTTCCAGGTGAAACCACTATTTACCTGCTCTTCACTCAATCTAGTCCACTGTGTTTGCTGTTCACAATGTGGTCTGCCCCACATTGGAAAGAAGAAATGCAGACTAGGTCATTGCTTTGCAGAACACTTACATTCTGTCCATTAAAAAGACCCTGAGCTTATGGTTGCGTGCCACTTCAACACATCACTATGTTCCCTGGCCAACATAGCTGTCTCTGCTGCTGCTGCAGTTTTCCAGCAAAGCTCAGTGCAAGCTGGAAGAGCAACATCTCATTTTCCACTTAAGAATCTTGCAACCTTCTGGACTCAATATCAATTTCAATAATTTTACAACCTGAATACCTTCTTCCTCATCTATTACCCTTACTTTGGCCCTGGATGACAAGGGCTGCTTTCATCACAGCCAATCTATTTTCATCAACTGCTCGTCCCCATTACCAGCTTTCCCCTTCCCTGGCATACTATCTTCCATCTCTTTGTCTACCTAACTGTCAATCTCTCTCTGCCTCTTCCTCTCTCTCTTTCTCTCTCCCCTTTACTCTTTCTATCTTTCCATCTCGCTCCCTTTCTTTCTCCCCCTCTCTATCTCTCCCACTCAGTCTCATTCTCTTTGCTATATCTCCACTATTCTCTCACCCCTTCCCCTCCTCACCTCTTGTCTTCAGCATATATACTACCTTTAACAAGCCATTACCAGTTCTGAAGAAAGATCAATTGACTTTAAATATTAACTCTGCTTTCTCTCCACAGATGCTGCCAGACACGCTGCTGTTTCTCCACCAATTTCTGTGTTTTTATATGCAGTCTCATTTTAATTAGGAAGAAAAACTTGGTGCAGCACAATTTGCTATCTAGGTGAGTAGGAGGAATAATTGCTGTATAATTTGTCTTATGACGAGTGTCTTATTCTGAGAAAATTAAAAAAGTATTCCCCTTCAGTATGGATATTTTGTGAAGCTTTAAACTGTAGGTATTTTGCTTGGATTTTATGATTAAAATAGAATTCCTTACACTGTTTGCCGTTTGGTCAGTGCCTATTTGCTGGTCTCACCTCAGATTTTAGCTGGTAGTTCTGCCACTCCATTTTCTACCTTAAATGCCCTGAATTTCTCAAAGCAGGCTGTAACTTAAAAGAAATTCTAGCCCAAGCAGTCACTATGGTCCTGTCTGTGGAAATAATTCATGAATAACCACTGGGTGGCACTAAATTGTTGTGTATTGTAATTAAATGCTGCAGTTCCTTTGTAGACATTGCTTTAGAATCACAGGCTTCTACAGCAGCACAATTTATCAGCACTGAATTCTACTGTTAACAACACTTCAACATGAAAAAAAGCACTGTTTTGACATGTGCATTCAATTCTAAAATAATTGCCAGTGAAATAGGTGTAAAATTGGAATATCACAAATCTGTCTTCTAACACATTATTAACCCAAAGGACATTTGGAACATGTTCTGTTTTTCTCATTTTGAATTAACTTTGAAACAAGTAAGTGTTTATCCTGAGAGTATTTTATTTTAACTCATTGTAATTTATTTAATGGAGGTAATTTATTAGATAGACTTCAAGAAGACATAGTCCCTGAAGAAAAAAATATGCAGAAAATAGGGGAGGGGAGTTCCTCTCTCAAAAAGCCAACACAAACTCGATGGATGGAATGGCCTCCATCTATGCTCTGGCAACTCGGTCATTTTATATTGTACTGACTTCCAGTTTTACTTTTAGCAATGAATTCAAAATTGCCTTTCTGCCTTCATTCTCAAAATACCTCAGATTCTGATTCTGCATGGAATGGAGAGTATATTCTGTTTATAGAGTCATGGAGTCATACAGCATGGAAACAAATCCTTCAGTCCATTCTTTCTTAAATCCCATAATATTCAAATGGTTACAATCCAAATATATCAGATGTGTAAGTTATCTTTCCAACCAATTTAGTTCTTGTGTCTCTCTGTTTTTGGTTGAGATGTGATAAATATTTTAATACTTCACTCTGTCTTGCAAGAAAGTCCACTACTATGTAATTATCATCATGAAATTTGTATCTTTCATAAAGCAATATGAAGTTCTCTTGACAAAGTATCTATTTTGTTAATTCCAAATGCAGAACATCCAAATTGACCCTCATTTGTTGGCTTCCTATATCAAATTGTTGAAGTAAAGAACAGCCAGAAACCATAAGGAAGAGGCATTTCAAACTGTCATTGGATCATCTAAAAACAGTAAATGACATTTCTCCCAGGACGCTGGTATCTGAGCTAGAGGGGGTTGCAGCAAGCGGCTATGCAGATATTTCCTCTAAGCCTTTGAAACTCTCTTCCTCAGAGGTCGTGGAGTTTAGTTCAGGTGGAACAGCCCATTTCTCCAAAATGGCGGTGGATATCCTTCCGATACTCGGAAGATAAAAGGAAGAGAAGATGTTGTGCCCAGTGGTTATAAATAGTGTGCAGTGAAATGAGATAGGCAGCAGGGTTACTGTGGCAGTTGCAGTGAAATGAAGAGTGGTACTTACTCAGTTGGTGGGATATGGATGCAGGACCAATCCCAGACTTCTCCTGCAAGACCCAGGATTATCTACTCATAAGGTTGAGGACTCTAATGTTGGGCATTCTTCTGCATATCTGAGGTTTTTTGATGCTATTGTAGATTGTCTTCTCATGGAATAAGGGAAAGAGGGGAATTGGTGAGGTGAAAGTGGGTGGCATAGCTTTAAGTGCTGGCACAGGTATTCCAAAAGTGGTGAGGTGACTGAGGAGGCAGTGCAGAGGGCACATTGGGTTAGTGGTGTGAGAGGTTAGGAGACAACAATGGAATGAGAGAAGATTTGCTGTCAATAGTGTGGTTGAGCATGAGCTGAAAGTGTGTTGCTGGAAAAGCACAGCAGGTCACGCAACATCCAAGGAACAGGAGATTCTCCTGTTCCTTGGATGCTGCCTGACCTGCGCTTTTCCAGCAACACATTTTCAGCTCTGATCTCCAGCATCTGCAGTCCTCACTTTCTCCTGGTTGAGCATGAGCCTTGGTAGGAGGTGAGTACAATGCAGAGATAGAATGGAGCTTGAGGGATTTGAGAAAAGAGTGTGGCACTTAACCTGGTGCAGTGGAGAAGGTCATTGACCACTGCTGGCCATTCCTCCAGATAATTGAGATGTCCCTGACCCAGGTGGTAACCTTAGAGCAGTCTGCCATGGAGTGGTATTGTGGCTTCCTCTGCTGGTTTGCCAGGAAGAGGATATCCCAACTTTTCACCACCTTGACCAGGTCCTCCAGGTCCCTGTCAAAGATGGGGGCCATTGAAGAATTGCATTCCCATCTTTCATTCTCCAACTTGTTCAGATTCCATCCTTGACTAAGCAAGGCAGCTTCAGAATGTATGTGCTGCTCTGAGTGCATAGCAGCCAAAGACACTGGGCTTTTGGTGAAAATCCTGTGATTGGTGATTATTCTAGGAACATTGCATGGGAAGATGGGGTAGAATTGAATGCAAGGAATGAGATAGGGGTGAGATACATAGTTAATGAGGTGGGCGTGGTAGGTTATGGCAAGACATCTCACTTGGCCTCTGAAAACCTTGTTGCTTTCCTGCTAAGGTCCAGCTTCAACCAAGCTTTTGGTCATCCACCATATCAATTTTTGATTTTGGATCCTTGTGAAGTGCCTTGTGGTGCTTTTTTATGTTAAAGGCACTAAAATACAACTTGTGATTCTGGAAATCTTTCCCAAAAACGTCTTTACCAATGTTTTATATTTTATTGAGGAAATGGAACCTTAAGTTTTCAGAAATAAATCATAAGAGTGCTTCCTGATACCCCCATATCATTATTACTGGAGGGAGGAAGAGAAAAATAGACAAAATTAACACATCAAAATATTGTTATCGACCGGACCAAACTGCCTCAAAACATTCAGAAGGTAGCATAAACACTGACATTTTCTTATTTTAAAGGTAAATGTAAGGTGTTGCATTCCAGATGTAATTTGATTAGTCAAACTACTGGATTAAAGCAAAAACACACTTTATTCATCCACGATAGTTAAAATACAACAAATGAAAGAAGGAATTGGAATAATAACTCTACTGAAAAACCTAACAGAATTATTGATGCAGTAACTATTACTAATTAACCATTTCAATATCGTAACATCCCATAAAGACATCCTTGATAAAAGGCAAATTCAGAAAACAGATTGTCTCACATGCAACAGCCTGCAGCCTGGAGAAGAAAAAAATCAAGAGAACACTGACAGAGAGTCGCAGGTGGGAGAGATGTACTATAGCTTCCAATCCTGCTGAACCCCCAGCAACAATTACTGAAAGCTAAATCTAAAAATCCTGATACTGTGAGAGCTTGACCACACCCATTCAGGCTGCTTATATTTTTCCAACTTAAAAAAACCCCAAGGCCTCACAAGCTGTTTACTCTCGTGTCTCTGGTAGACTGCTCGCTATCTCTGTCTTAAAACCTCTCTTTTTTTAAAAAAAAAGATAAAATACACCTCTTAAAGCTACAGTATCATCACAATATTATACATATTTTGCAAGCAATGAATTAGATGAACATGGATATATATAACAATTCTGCTGGTCTTCTGCCATCAAACCTCACACTTATGTGGTAAAGTCACCAGAATCCTCGAGGATCAAAGGGCTGTTCTCTCATTAGACAGACAACTGGTGGTGGTTAAACCTGTAGGTCACCATGCCTCATGCAAGGGGTAATGTTGAGAAGGAGAATCCTTCAAAGTAACCTCAGCTAGTGTGGGAATTGAACCTGCATTGTTGGCATCACTCAGCATCATAAACAACACTTATGTAATTAGAAGCTGAAAGTAATCCCGTGACAGTAATGGTTTTAGGTTGCAGCTCACGGTCTCAAGAGCTCTAGTCAATGATGAAAGCTACAGTTGAGTTTGGACCTCAGCCAAGAAGAACTCTACTGATGAAACTGAAGCTACCTTGTTCCTAGGACTTCAGGTGAATTTTATAGACTCAATTGCAGATGCCGTAAACACTACAAGCTGCTTGGCACACTTACAAACAATTTCATGAAATGCTGATGCTGAATTACAAAGTTACAGTTGTTGGCAAGACCAAATCTCTGTGCTCAGCATGTTAAGTTGTTTCTCTGTCAAACAAGCTGTGGCTTTTTCTAATTTGGAATTGATTCTTTTTGTTCATGTTTTGCAGCCAACAAATGTTCTTTACAATAATTCAGCAAACTGATTTCTCCCCAGCTCTTATCCAGACAGGAGCTGTGCTTTAGCTCCATTTCTTGATGGTGCACTTCCAGGTTGACAGCAATCATCACCAACTGCAGCCTGGTAACTGAGCCGAGTCCTTTCATAGAAAATCTGGACAATCCTCAGCCACTTGATGACAGACTAGGGAAGAGGAAGCCACACGACGAGCTAGTTGAATGGTGACTGTGGTCATCCAGAACAAATCATCACCCACATACAGAACTTGTGCCCTGACAAATCCACTCCTTGTGGCATCTCCACCTTTCGCAGTGTGACAGCAGAAGCCATTGATTGTTAACCTTAGCATCTGAAATAACTACACAGAGGCTGGTATCCCGTCACCAAATCAGCCTTTATTTACTTGTGGACTGTACACTGGCTGTGGCCAGCCAGCTCAGAGTTATTCACCTGAATGGAGGAGATTCTAATGTCCTGGTTATATTGGTCAGCCAGAGGTCTCTTGATTAACAGCCCCAATCAATGACCTCGTAGTCACTGAGGTCAACCTGGTTCCAATCACTACAACGTCAAACTATAAATGCTCCCCATCCATACAAACAAAAATAAATAAATACATGTTTGTTAATTTGAAATGTTATAACTGAAGCTGACTTCCTGACAGTCCAATCCTATTCTGAAATGAATGATAATAGGAAAGATCAAGTACCTGCGGCAGGAAAGGCCCAAGCACATAAAGCACATAAGAAGCATCTTTGTATTTTATAATACTTCAAGGGACATACATGTTGCAATCTCTGTGATTCTACAATTTCCATTTAATACTGTTATCCATTTAAAGTCTAATAAAACTGATTAATTATTCACAACTCTCTTACAATGATTAGTCTTCTGATATCAATGTTGGAAAATCGTATGTCAGGGTATGTTACTTGGGAGTTCTTTGCATAATTTCTGGGCTTTCTACATTCACTGAGAATTTGGCTTGGTCAAAGCGTACTCCAGATCAGAAGGAGAGCAGCTTGATTACAGAAGCCTTTGAGCTGAATCTTTCTGACCCTCAAATAATGTGGGACTTGGTGAGAAATTTGGGAGAATTGAATGAGATATCCATGAGGGCTTCCTAACATCAAGATCAAAATGACCAGTTTCCAACCATATACTGGAAGGTGAGATTAGTCTTGCTAATGAGAGGCCTATTTGAATGGATTATCACTCATCATCACCCTCACTACTACCTAATCCTGCCTCATATATATGCAGTTTCTCATTCTACCACCAAGCCCCCCATCACTGGATAGAAATCAATATTTAGAATTCCCAACGTGGAAGTCTGAGCAGCTAACTGGCAATTAAAACTTGCCTGCCCTCTGGTCTGCCCATCACCAGCAGTGGTCACACAAACTCCTCATCCACGGAAATTGGTACTCAATATGTACCAGCCTCACACCATCATTATAGCACATATTCAATCCACTTACCGTATATACTCGTACAAAAGTCGATCTCATGTAAAAGTCGACCCCTTATTTTTGACCAAAAAATCTTGTATTTTCCATATATCTCATGTAAAAGTTGACCCTACTTGATCACATTATAAACTTCTTACAAAGGAAACTGCATGTTCCCATTAACCCACTTAAACTCATTCATTCATTCATTCATACTGGTAACTCCACTCATCACTCTTTGTTTTTAATATATTGCGTCTCCATTCATTCATTCATTACTGTACTTAGCCCACTTGGTTTGCTACAGCACATTTTCATTAATTTTTCTTTAATTCTCTTTTTTGCAGCAGAGAGCGGCGGGAGCTGGGCGAAAGTGAAGTCGGAGCGCAGAACTGGTTGGGAAGGTAAGTGATTGTTATTGGAGTGGGTGTGTTCTAGACCCCAGGTCCTACAAAGTAGGGCCTCCCTCCCACAGTCCTCCTCTAACCTAACTTTAAAGTCCACAGACTTGCCCCAAAAAGAGAGTCCAATTCCTGTTGAGAGAAGAGAGAGTCTTTAGCTCAGGAGTCTTTGACAAGGAGGTTGAGTGAAGTGAGGACGCCACAGTTGAAGAGGGTGAAGACATGACTGCCCAGCTGGTTCAGTATGCTACGTGCATGATGTGGGAGGTCAATGACTCTGGTGTATCGGGCTCGTATATCTGTGGAAAGTGTGTGCACGTTCAGCTACTGACAAAGCATATCGCAGCACTGATGAAAGAACTCGAGGGCCTTAGGCTCATCCCAGAGAACGGGATCTATCTGGACAGGACCTTCAGCGAGGTTATTACACCGACCATACCAGAAGAGAGCAGAAGAGAGCAGATGATGAGGAAGGCAGAGAGGAGACAGGTGCAAGAGACCCCGGGAGAAGTACCTGTCAAGAACAAGTTGAATCTTTTGGAAACAGTAGAGACAGATGACACTGCCAGTCCACGAGGGGTGAGGTCTGTCAATCAAAAGTTGGCCTGGAGGCAGAGCCGAGGAGTCAGACATCGCACGGAGCGGTAGTGATAGGGGACTCCATAGTGAGAGGGACTGAACAGGGTTTCTGTGGCAACAGGCGGGATTTAAGGATGGTGTGTTGCCTTCCTGGTGCCAGGAGTAAGGACATCACAGACAGAGTGCAGGAAATCCTCAAGGACGAAGGTGAAGAGCCAGAGGTGGTGGTACATGTCGGCACAAATGATGTCGGGAAGAAGAGGAGGAATATACTACAGCGGGACTTTGGAGAACTAGGAAGAAGGCTGAAAAGCAGGACGTCCAGAGTGGTTATCCTCGGTTTGCTTCCAGTTCCTCGGGCTGGAGAGGCCAGGAACAGGGAGATAATGGACTTGAACATGTGGCTGGGGAACTGGTGCAGGAAGCAAGGATTTAAATTCTTAGATCACTGGGGTATGTTTTGTGGTAAGCATAAATTATACAAAAGAGACGGTTTGCGCCTTAAAAGGTTGGGGACCAGCATTCTGGCAAGCAGGTTTGCTACTGCAACACAGCTGCATTTAAACTAAATAGCGTGGGGAAGGGGACAAACTGGAAGTTTAAGAAGGAAATTGAAGGGAAAGTTAGAACCAGGGAAGTCAAGAAAAACAACTATATCAATGAAGCAGAAAACTCAAAAAAGGATTATACCGTAAGGTTGAGTGAAATAGGGGTTGATAGGAAGGGTGAGGGCAGTAACAAATTAAAAATACTATATATGAATGCACGCAGTATTAGAAATAAGGTGGATGAGCTTGAGGCTCTTTTGGAAATTGGCAGCTACGATATTGTGGGGATAACTAAGACGTGGCTTCAAGCAGACAGGGCCTGGGAAATGAATATTCAAGGCTATATGTGCTATTGTAAGGACAACTGACGGGCAGAGGGGGTGGGGTGGCCCTGTTGGTAAAGGATGATTTTCAGTCCCTTGCACGGGGGGACCTAGAATCAGGGGATGTAGAGTCAGTATGGATAGAGCTGAGAAATTCTAAGGGTAAAAAGGCCCTCTTGGAAGTTATCTACAGGCCCCCAAACAGTAGTATGGATGTAGGGTGTAAGTTGAATAAGGAGCTGAAATTGGCCTGTCGCAAAGATGTTACTACAGTTGTTATGGGGGATTTCAACATGCAGGTAGACTGGGAGAATCAGGATGGTATTGGACCTCAAGAAAGAGACTTTGTGGAGTGCCCCCAAGATGGATTCTTAGAATAGCTGGTGCTGGACCCTACCAGGGAGAAGGCAATTCTGGATCTGGTATTGTGCAACGAACCAGAATTGATCAGGGACCTCGAAGTGAAGGAGCCATTAGGAGGTAGTGACCATAATACAATAAGCTTCAATCTGCAGTTTGAAAGGGAGAGGGTACAATCGGTAGTGACAATATTTCAGTTGAATAAAGGGAACTATGGAGCTATGAGGGAGGAGCTGGCCAAAGTTCAATGGTGCAATACCTTAGCAGGGATGACAGTGGAGGAACAATGGTAGATATTTCTGGGTATAATGCAGAAGATGCAGGATCAGTTCATTCCAAACAGGAAGAAAGATCCTATGAGGAGGCAGAGGTGGCTGTGGCTGACAAGGGAAGTTAAGAAACATATAAAGTCAAAAGAGAAAAAGTATAACATAGCAAAGATGAGTGGGAAAACGGAGGACTGGGAAGCTTTTAAAGAACAACAGAGGACTACTAAGAAGGAAGTACGCAGAGAAAAAATGAGGTACGAAGGTAAA
>NC_057714.1:60922631-60927544 GCF_004010195.1 Chiloscyllium plagiosum
CGCAGCTTTTTACAATATGTATTAATGATATAGAAGATGGTATTGATAGTAACATTAGCAAATTTGCTGATGATACAAAGCTGGGTGGCAGGGTGAAATGTGAGGAGGATGTTAGGAGATTACAGGGTGACCTGGACAGGTTAGGTGAGTGGACAGATGCATGGCAGATGCAGTTTAATGTGGATAAATGTATGGTTATCCACTTTGGTGGCAAGAACAGGAAGGCAGTTTATTACCTAAATAGAGTCAAGTTAGGTAAAGGGGCAGTACAAAGAGACCTGGGTGTTCTTGTACATCAGTCAATGAAGGCAAGCATGCAGGTACAGCAGGTAGTGAAGAAAGCCAATAGCATACTGGCCTTCATAACAAAAAGGATTGAGTATATAAGCAAAGAGGTTCTTCTGCAGCTGTATAAGGCCCTGGTGAGACCACACCTGGAATATTGTGTGCAGTTCTGGTCTCCAAGTTTGAGGAAAGACATTCTGGCTATTGAGGGCGTGCAGCGTAGGTTCACGAGGTCAATTCCTGGAATGGCAGGACTATCTTATGTTGAAAGATTGGAGCGACTGAGCTTGTATACCCTTGAGTTTAGAAGACTGAGAGGGGATCTGATTGAGACCTATAATATTATTAAAGGATTGGACACTCTGGAGGCAAGAAACATGTTTCCGCTGATGGGTGAGTCCCGACCCAGAGGACACAGCTTAAAAATAAGGGGTAGGCCATTTAGGACAGAGCTCAGGAGAAACTTCTTCACCCAGAGAGTGGGGGTGTGTGGAATGCTCTGCCCAGAAGGCAGTGGAGGCCCAGTCTCTGGATTTGTTTAAGAAAGAGTTGGATAGAGCTCTCAAGGATAGTGGAATTAAGGGTTATGGAGATAAGGCAGGAACAGGATACTGATTAAGGATGATTAGCCATGATCATAATGAATGGTGGTGCAGGCTCGAAGGGCAGAATGGCCTACTCCTGCACCTATTGTCTATTGTCTATTATGTATTGTCTATTCATTCATTCAGAGCAGTACTAAGTCTATCGGTACTTATCGCACCTTGTTCATTATATATCCAAAAATTAATATTGTTAAAAAGTTAATCACTTTAATTGTGCCATTATATCTGAATAAAAGTGAGATATATTAGCTACATATATCTTTACTTCTTTGACAAATGTGTTAATGTTGCTGAGGCTCATTACATACAAGAGTAAATGGGAGGGAAACAGATGAATTAGGCGGGCAAGTTCAAGACACTCACACATTCAGAGTTTAATAAATGTTTCATTTTAAGTGTGCCATTATATCAAGCCACAATGATGTTGATTTTCAATGAATCTTTGACATGTTAAATTTTCGTACCAGTATGTAAAAATAAAACTTACTACCAGTAATTCATTCTTGTTTTTATCTGGTAATTACCTTTACCATAATTCACTGTGTTTTTCTTCTTTATCTGGGATTAGTTGAGCGATCAAATTGACTTCTGCTAATAATATGGTTTCGAATAGCAGAATGAATTTCAGCCCCTCAAAACTAGTGCTGGTGTAATAGTCGACCCTATGAATTGAATCTTTAAAAATAGTCTAAAAGACTTGACTTTTACACGAGTATATAAGGTACTTGCTTTTCAATCACCTAATGTACAAAAATGAATGGTCTTTTGGCCTGAATTACTGCATTGTTTAAAGATTCCCTTTTATACGGGCAAGTTTTGGTTTTGACTAGGCAATTCTCAATACCTGGTCAGCTCACTGGGTCAACCAATACTCAGGAGTGTTCCTGCAGACCACTGTCTTGCAACATAGCTTGTACGTCTACCTCTGAGTTGCCAGTCTCTTCAGGTCTTGAGCACATTCTGTCTGGTCTGAAAAGTCTTCTGCATCATTTTCTGAAATATTCTACTAAGTTGAGTGTTACCATGAGGTTTATGATGTTTGCTGTCATCAAGAATCAGCAGTAGCTGTTTCATTTGAAGTTTTCTTGATCGTCAGCTTTGTTTTCTATGGTCCTTTTTCTTGAAACCATTTATTTTAGCTGAATCTGCTGGCTACTGCTGCTCACTATGCTGCGGCAGGGACCCACAGTTCTCATCCTGTTGTTTTGGGTTCCTCAAGTCTAAAGTGAATGGATTAGAGTGAATCTAGTATACATTAGAATATCTACCTTTTTGCTCCAATAAGAAATGTCTTGTTGAGTAATCAAGATGAAGTTTATTGCGTGACTGCAATTATTTACAGATTGCATGAATATGCTCTCCATTACGCCAGAGAGTGTTAGGAGCATACACACCCCATAGCTGCCTGCAACAAGTTCCAGCTTGACTCTGACCAAGTCATCATGAAATCAGGGTGTGCTTACAACACTCAATCAAGTTTTAACTCTTTCAGATTCATATACAATTGCAGTTTAATGTCAATCACACTATTGAGAGTCTGGTGCCACGTGTAGGCCGACTGGCTAAGGATAGCAGATTTCTTTCCCTAAAGAATAATACCACACAAGAAAAATAGGTAGTACATCTGTACTGACCCAATAGGAACAAATAACAAAATCAGTCATTACTATGACTGATTGTTCTAAAATACCTTCAGTTTATTTCTTTGAGGTGTATTATAGATCTCAACCAATGTCATAGTTAAAAGAACATTTGATGAAGGGTCAGTAGATGTGAAACATTAATTCTCTCTCTCTCTCTCTTTCTCTCCCCACTGATGCTACTAGACTTGTTGGGTTTCTCTGCTTTGATTTGATTTGATTTATTTATTTAATGTCATGTGTATACAAGTGAAAAGCTTTGCTTCCGAGCTGTACAGGCAGATCATAATGAGCAAGCACATACAGATCATAAGGTGAAAAACAAACTTAGACAGAAGCATACATCACACAGGGTATGCACTAGCAAGATCAACAGTATTTGAATTTAGAGGGTCCATTCATCAGTCTAATAACAATGGGAAGAAGCTGTCCCTGAACTTGTTGGTGCGTGAGTTAAAGCTTTTGTATCTTCTGCCTGATGGAAGAGGTTGTGAGATATCATTACTGGGGTGCAATGGGTCTTTGATGATTTTGGCAGCTTTTCTGCTGTAATGAGCTGTGTAAATGGAACCCATGGATGGAAGGTTGGCTTCCGTGATGGTCTCGACTGTGCATACAACTTTCCGTAGCCTCTTATGGTCCTGGGCAGAGCAGTTGTCAGAGCAGAGCAGTTGTTACGCACCTGGACAGTATGCTTTTGATGGTGCACCTGTAAAAGTTGGTGAGGGTCCATATGGACATGCCAAATTTCCTGCACTGCCTGAGGAAGGTTTTTGTTTCCGATTTCCAATACATGCAGTTCTTTGTTTCACTCGCATATTTAAAAGATAATGATGCTTACTGTCTTCAACAATTTACTACTAAAAATGGTTCATGGGCTAAAGAAGCAATTTGTGCACTGTAAATGTAAAATTATGTAACCAATTAATTACATTGAAGCATCATTTATCATTGATGACAGTTTACAGGACACAACCCTCAGAAATCTCAAGCTCTTTAATTAATGGTCTTGTGAGTTTGACATTTGTTTAAACAAGAAGAATGTTTTACAAGAAGAAAATGAATCAAGCAATAGTGAAATTTTCATCAGGTGAGTTAAAATCAGCTGATGAATGTGTGTTAATTCATTAATTTAAAGTTTTACATTCAGGGTTAAAAAAGCCATGCATAGTAATTCCTGTGCAGTAAATGAACTATTCAATAAAGCCAAGTATATAACTGACTTGACTGGAACCATGAATATGTAAATATAAGATGAATAGGTACAGACACGAGACCTGTAAGAACATTGCTTAACGAAATGTATAAATTGTGTGTGGGAGAACCTGGGATGGAGATGTAATTTCCAAAACTTCAGTGCTAGGTTGGGAGATTGCAGCAGAGTGGAAAAATCACTAAATCATTATATAGAGGCCAGGCTAATGATTTGTGAACATCGGTTCAAATGCCTAATGGTAGGTTTTAAATTCAGTTAGTAAAATCTGGAATATAAAGCTAGTGTCAGTGATGGTGATGATGACAGTTCAGTTCTTGAAAAAGAAAACATCTGCTTCACTATTATCCTTTAGGGAAGGAAGGCTGCTATATTTGCCTGATCTGACCTATGTGTGTCCCCAGATTTACAGCACTGCACATTAATTCCAAAAGGTTGTGCTAGGCATCACACCTCCTAGTTTATATTTGAAGAAAAGGCATGTCACTGCTTCACCTCAAGAGCACCAAGGGTGTCTTCATCACGAATAAACTATACTCCCCTACCCTATTTATTCTTGGTTAAGATGAGGAGACAATAGTCCCATCATTTACTGGGTTGCTTAACTGAAATGTATAAATTGTGTGTGGGAGAACCGGGGATGAAGACGCAATTTCCAAAACTTCAGTGCTAGGTTGGGAGATTGCAGCAGAGTGGAAATGTCACTAAATCATTATATAGAGGCCAGGTTAATGATTTGTGAACAAAGCTATAATAAGGCTATAATTTTCCCCCCCGACGTGGTCGACGATGCCCTCCACCGCATCTCTTCCACTTCCCGATCCTCCGCCCTTGAACCCCGCCCCTCCAACCGCCACCAGGACAGAACCCCACTGGTCCTCACCTACCACCCCACTAACCTCCATGTACAGCGCATCATCCGCCGCCATTTCCGCCACTTCCAAACGGACCCCACCACCAAGGATATATTTCCCTCCCCTCCCCTAATAGCATTCCGAAAAGACCACTCCCTCCGTGACTCCCTCGTCAGATCCACACCCCCCACCAACCCAACCTCCACTCCCCGCACCTTCCCCTGCAACCGCAGGAGGTGCAAGACTTGCGCCCACACCTCCCCCCAAGGCCCCAAAGGAAACTTCCATATCCGCCACAGATTCACCCGCACCTCCA
>NC_057714.1:60927734-60976298 GCF_004010195.1 Chiloscyllium plagiosum
CGCCCCCACCCCAGTCTGACCTATTACCCTCACCTTGACCTCTTTCCACCTATCACATTTCCGACGCCCCTCCCCCAAGTCCCTCCTCCCTATCTTTTATCTTAGCCTGCTGGACCAACTTTCCTCATTCCTGAAGAAGGGCTAATGCCCGAAACGTCGATTCTCCTGTTCCCTAGATGCTGCCTGACCTGCTGCGCTTTTCCAGCAACACATTTCCATCTCTGATCTCCAGCATCTGCAGACCTCACTTTCTCCTCTATAATTTTAAATTCCATGGCAGCTAAGCAGATATGTTGTTCTCTCTATTTCAAAATGATCTAGGTCATTCATCTACAATGTCACAGAGAATTGTCTTACTTTTAGTTAAAGTTCATATTTAATTATAATAAAAACAAAAAATCTTTAATAATACAAAAACAAGGATAGCGAGGCTGAGGAAATCTTTCTGTGTTTGACATTTCCATAGATAACTTGAATATATAGTACCAAGATTATTTCAGATGGTTTGCAGAGAACTCACCACATCCATTCTGTCCACCACCAATGGTCAGTAGTAGCAGTCTGCATTGAAAAAATGCAAGCAAGATCCTTAGGCAATACTTTCTAATCCCATAACCACAACCATCTAGACATGCAAGTAAGGCAGCAATGTGGGAACACCACAACCTTCGAGTTCCTCTCCAAGTCATTTACCATCCTGACTTGGAAATATCTTGCCATTCCCTCTGTATCAAAATCCTGGAATTCCCTCCCTAATGGCATTGCACATTAGATTAGATTCCCTACAGTATGGAAACAGGCTCTTCGGCTCAACAAGTCCACACCAACCCTCCGAAGAGTAACCTACCCAGACCCATTTCCCTTTGACAAATGCACCTAACACCATGGGCAATTTTGCATGGCTAATCTACCTGACCTGCACATCTTTGGACTGTGGAAGGAAACCCGAGCATCTGGAGGAAACCCATGTAGGCACAGGGAGAATGTACAAACTCCACACAGACAGTCGCCCGAAGCTGCAATTGAACCTGGGTCCCTGGCGCTGTGAGGCTGCAGTGCTAACCACTGAGCCACCGTGCCAACCTCAAGACTGCGACAGTTCAAGAAGGCAGCTTACCACCACCGTCTCCCAGTCAACTAGAGACGGTCAATAAATGCTGGCCCACACAGCAATACTCGCATCCCACAAGTGATTTTTTTTTTAAAAAGGCTACTCCCTACAGTATTGTGTATAGTTCTGGTCCTCTTGGCTAAGGTCCTCTTGGGGTAACCCAGAGGTTCTGTGGTTAGCACTGCTGCCTCACAGTGCCAGGGACCTGGGTTTGATTCGAGCCTTAATTGACTATTTGTGTGAAGTTTGCACATTCTCACCATGTCTACCTGGGTTTCCTCCAGGTGCTCTAGTTTCCTCCCACAGTCCAAAGATGTGCAGGTTAGGTGGATTGGCCAGGGTAAAATGTGGGCTTATAGGGATACGGTGGGAAGGTGGGATGCTCTTCGGAGTGTCAGTACAGACTTGATGGACTGAGTGGCCCATATATGCACTATAGAGATCCTATGATTATAAGCAAAATATATGTGCCGCAGAGCAAGTACAGCAGAAATTGACCAGACTGATTCCTGGTATTTTGGGACTGTCCTGTGCTGAATGATAGGCCAACATTCTGTGGGGTTTAGAAGAATAAGATGCAATCTCATAGAAACTTAAAGTCCTTGGACAATGTAGGAGCAGAAAAGATGTTTCCACTACCTGTAGAGCCTATAACCAGGAGTTATAGTCTGAGACTAAGATCAGGAGGGACTTCTTCACTCAGAGGCTTAGTCCAGAAGGCTGTAGAATTTCGGTCATTGTGTAAGTTTAAGACAGAAATTGATGGATCTCTAGTTACTAGTGGCATCAAGAGATATGCAGATAGTACAGAATATGGTATCGAGGTAGATGATCACTATTGTCTAAAATGGCAGAAAAGGCTCCAGGAGCTGAATAGCCTTCTCCTGCACCTTTGTTTCTATATTCCTATTCTGTACTAGCCCTCGTAAAGTTTCAATATACATTTTTAGTAATTTCTTATCTACATGTTTACAAATGTTAACAAATCAGATGAAGAAAAGAAGTAAAATCTTAAATATTTACTTCAAATTCTATGAAAATCTTGTGTCCAGACTGTAATTATAATAACTGAACCTGTTGAATTAAGTAATATCATCAATACAACATCTTAAAAATAGAGAGTACCATGCATATTGCAATAAATCTTACATTAATGATTATACAAAGCAGCAGCCAACTATTAATTTAAAAGTTTGCAAGGAATGTTGCTAAATATAACTATTATAACTGATATATTATGTTTATTAAACATTGTGACAGCTAACCTTCTGGTTTGGATCTCAAAATAATTTAAACTTTGTCCACATTGTCAAAATCAATATTGGTTCTAAAATCCAGCAGATTGAACAACTTTCCACTGCTTCATTCTGGACTTTTTGCTTTATTGGTTGTTCCTGTAGTATTTACTGAATTGTTTTTCAGGTTCCTGAGCTTTGGAAGCCCAGCAAATGGAAGACAGTAATAAGGACCAGCATGTGGCAAAAATTAACCACGCAGTTGATAGAGAAGGGAAAAGATGCAGGTGCAGGAAGGTTGATTGGGCAGAAAAGTAATTTTAAAAAATGCAGTCAGTGTAATACATTTGGGGGAGTGCAAATAAGGTAAAGGAATGCAAAAGAAAAGATAGGATATTGAAAAATCTGAAGGAACAGAGGATCTTTGCGTTCATGTCCACAAATCCCTGAAGGTAGCAGGACAGATGATAAGATGTTAAAGAAGCCATGCTCATTGTTTTTCTTCACAATTGAGGCATGGCATATAACAGAGTAATAATGTTGGAACTAGTTAGGCAGTAGTCAGAGTACTGTGTACTGTTCTTGTCACAGTATTGTAGGAAGGATGTCATTGCAATTTAGGGGATATGGAGAAAATTAATGAGAATAGTGTCATAGAACATAGAACATAGAAGAATACAGCGCAGTACAGGCCCTTTGGCCCTCGATGTTGCGCCGATCCAAGCCCACCTAACCTATACTAACCCACTATCCTCCATATACCTATCCAATGCCCGCTTAAATGCCCATAAAGAGGGAGAGTCCACCACTGCTACTGGCAGGGCATTCCATGAACTTACGACTCACTGAGTGAAGAACCTACCCCTCATATGCAGACCTCACTTTCTTCTCGACCAAAACTGCACACAATATTCCAGATGCGGACGCACCAGAGTCTTATACAACTGCAAGATTACCTCAGTACTCCGGAACTCAATTCCTCTACCAATAAAAGCCAGTACGCCATATGCCTTCCTCACCGCACTATTTACCTGGGTGGCAACTTTCAGAGATCTGTGTACATGGACACCAAGATCCCTCTGCTCATCCACACTACCAAGTATCCGACCATTAGCCCAGTACCCCATCTTTTTGTTATTCTTCCCAAAGTGAATCACCTCGCACTTAGCTACATTGTATTCCATCTGCCACCTTTCTGCCCAGCTCTGCAGCTTCTCTATATCCTGCTGTAACCTGCCACATGCTTCCTCACTGTCAACAACTCCTCCGACTTTCGTGTCATCCGCAAACTTGCTCACCCAACCTTCTAACCCCTCTTCCAGGTCATTTATAAAAATGACAAACAGCAATGGTCCCAAAACAGATCCTTGCGGAACACCGCTAGTGACGGCACTCCATGAAGAAACTTTGCCATCAACTACTACCCTCTGTCTTCTTCCATCCAGCCAATTCCTAATCCAAACCTCCAACTCACCCTCAATGCCATATCTCCGTATTTTCTGCAGTAGCCTACCATGGGGAACCTTATCAAACGCCTTACTAAAATCCATATATACCACATCTACCGCTTTCCCCTCATCAACCTCCTTCGTCACCTTTTCAAAGGTATGGAGGTCAGGTATGGAGAA
Organism: Chiloscyllium plagiosum; assembly: GCF_004010195.1. Taxonomy (NCBI): domain Eukaryota; kingdom Metazoa; phylum Chordata; class Chondrichthyes; order Orectolobiformes; family Hemiscylliidae; genus Chiloscyllium; species Chiloscyllium plagiosum. The sequence continues at coordinate 60,931,709 of NC_057714.1, forward strand.
TTTTAGTAATGATGAAAAAATGTGATAAGCAGGTGTTGTTTTCTTTGCAACCAATGATGCTGATGGAAGATTTAGTTGCTGTGTAAAAACATATGAAGAATTTACTTGTGGAGTGAATAAGAACCTATTTCCATAAGCAGGGAGATGAATAGGCAAATGGTTTAAAATTAAAATAAGTGATAGAAGGCTTAGAGGAAGTTATGGAAAACTTATCAACACTCAGAGGTTAATAAGAGTCTGCAGCTCACTGGCTGAAAGGATGGTAAGTGCAGAAACCCTCACTGAAGTATTTTTTTTAAATGAGATAAGCACTTGATCCCTTGTAACCTACAAGGCTTTTGAGTAAATGCTGGAAAGCGGTAAGTGTGTCAATCACTCTGGCTTTGAGCATAAAAAAGGTGCGATGATGTTAAAACTTTGTGGCGGTCCCCAACCTGAACATTTCCCTCACCAATTGGAAATCCCACCCAATAAATGATGGGACTATTGTCTCCTCATCTTAACCAGGAATAAATAGTAAATGTCTCCTGATCTTCGCTAATGTTCCTATATGATGAACCAAAGCAGATAAATAAGATACCCGGGTTGGGTAATCCCCTATTATTTATTTTACACTCAATACTAACTGGGTACTCTCTTGATCAATCTGAGGCCCAATATGTATTCTTTTGCACTGCTATGGCCAGTCAAGCATGCAAATAATCACCTTCAAAAGTTTTTTTTTTGGTAAGATTTTGTTCCTCAATGACTGGGTCAAGCACTCCCAGGTCAACTTTAACTCTGTCCAGTTGCTCTCCTTAAACTGAAAACAATTAACATTGTCCCTGTTACTTCAGTGAGAATTTTCAATTTCCCACATCTGACCCATGTAAATATTTAAGCTGAACTAGCAATTTAGTATTCATTTTTTTCAAACAATGAAGAGGCTTGTACTGTGGTCTGTTGTATTGGGTTCTGGATCATTGAAGTAGAGTGCTGCCACCAATCCTCCTTTTACTGCATCTAAGGACCTATCTAATTATCAGTGGTAAGTCGTAACAGGACGAGGCAGTTGTCTTGCTTCATGTAACAAGTAGTTTAATGCTTTGCAAATTTGCAAGGAACATTGACTAGTTATTAATTAAGACAATAAGGAACCAGAGATGATACTTCTGATCAAGGTGAAAATAATTTTATTTTTCAAGAACTCCTCTTGAGTTTTCTCAATCCAATCTTTTGATTCTCAGGGTCTACTTATTCATTTGCAATAACTAACTTATTAGGTGTTGCTGTGATGTAATAATAATATCTTCCTCTTTGGCATATGGGTATGTGAAAGGACACACAAGCAGAATTGAAATAATTAAACATTATCCTGAATAGTTATCAATTCTGCATTCAAAGTACAGTCACATGACAAAGAAAAACATTTAGTTCCTAGACCTCACAGTAATTAAATTGGTACAATACAGCAGACATAAATTGAGAAAAATATTTATTTTCAAAATAATTGAGACACACTTCCACACATGAAAATCTATTACCTCAAACTTACCTTCCACAGATAGGTATGGTCACAGCTAACGCCATTCCATGACATATACACAAAGCTGGAACTTTTAGCTGACAGTTCCAAGGGTTTTTCTCCGAGGCCGAATGAGATTTCTCACTGTATCTTGGCAAACTCACCTAATTAACTACCTACCCCAACCTTATAGTGTCCATCTCATCTGTATCCATCCCCATTTTACTGGAAAAAACTCACCCAGTAACAGATATCCACTGAAACACCACAATCCCTTGGCCCTTTGGCATATTTAAAAGGCCACTGTGCACCTGGACAAGGACTGACATTCCAAAGCTGTTGTGCCCAGTGGTGAACATAGTTCAAAGATTTTGGAGAAGGGAAGTTGCACCGTGATTCGCTGACAGGCTCTTGCAGGTCCTGCTCAAGGGCGAGTACAAAGAAAGGGCTTCTGCTTCCCAGGGGACGAATAGAGGAGACCATGCCACCAAACCCTGGAATGAGTTTGCCACCAGGATCAGGGCAATCTCAACAATGCAGAGGAATGGTTAGCAGTACCTCAGGAAAGTCAATGACCTTCTCTGCTCTGCCAGGGTAAGTGCCAGACTCTTCTTCCTGAAACATCAAACTCACTTTACCTCTGCTACTGTACTCATCTCCCACCAAAATGTATGCTCCGCCACTTTCACTATTGCCTTCTGCATCTTCCATCATTCTCTCACATTCCCTCCATCCCACCCCCGAACCTCTCTCACTCCCGAACCTTGTATAGCCTCTGTGCTCATTTACTACTTCAGAAACCATCACCATTTTTCAATCACCTGCACTAACACTCATGCTACCCATTTCAGCCCTCTCAATCCCTCTACTATTTTAGATTAGATTCCCTACAGTGTGGAAACAGGCCCTTCAACCCAATCAGTCCACATCGACCCTCCAAAGAGTAACCCACCCAGACCCATTTCCCTCTGACTGACATTATGGGCAATTTAGCATGGCCAATTCACCTGACCTGCACATCTTTGGACTCTGGGAGGAAACCGGAGGACCCAGAGTAAACCCACGCAGACGCGGGGAGAATGTGCAAACTCCACACAGACAGTCGTCCGAGGCTGGAATCAAACCTGGGATGCTGGCACTGTGAGGCAGCAGTGCTAACCACATTGCCACCATGCTGCCCCTCTTCCATTCCCGCAGAATATAGCCCACAGAAAATGCTCAGGTCGGTGGAGGGGTGTCAGACAGAAGACTCCACAGTTTCTACCAGAAAAGAATCTTGAAATTTGTAGAAGAGCAGACCATCATTTGGAGTAAGTACCACTTTTTATTTCACTGCAAATTTCACATTAACCCGGCTGTCAGTGTTATGCATTGCACATCACTTCTAACCATCACCTGCTTCACCTTCTCTCTTTCATCTTGCAGGTACCAGTGGATGTCCACAACCTCTGTGGAGTAATGACCTGCTCTGCCAATAGTCTGAGGAAGAAGATTTCAGAGACGTTAGAGAAGGCATTGACAAGACTGCCTCCTGCATCTTCCATAACCTCAGATACTGACTCCTCCATGGGAAGGTCAGATTTAGAAAGTTTGAAAGCACAAGCTGACAAGTTCCTCATCATTATAATTCTGCAGTTCTCTGACAACAAAACACTTCAGTTCACTAGTACTCAGAGAGCTGTAAGAGGCCAGGCACCTGATCAGCCCCAGGAAAGGAAGGACCTTGTAGAGAGTTGGCAATCGGGGAATTCATCCATATGCACAGGGCAGAACAGGAGTGATGGACAAGAATATGGGACACAATAATCTTCTTGTCCACATACTCAGATGGAACTACCCTCTATTTGGTCCACTATCTGGCATTTGAGAAATTTTCCATTTCCTCATTGAGAGTTTGCTTTTCAAGTAATGTCACTCAGGTATTGATTCACTTCTGGGGTAGGCAGTTTGGTATCACTCTTTCAATTCCACATCTATTGGTGGCATTTCTGTTAAAGAAGATGTGATAAATATAGCAGCCTCATTCACATTGCTTTCATCTCTTTTAGTTCATATTTTTAAAAAATGTATCCATGAATTAAATTTCTAAATCATCTCCGTTTTTCAGAGATTCCTTTTCTTCCTGTCTGATTTTGTGATTGAGATCTAGTTGCAACACAGTCAAGAAAAATCCAAGATGTCCTTTTTCACAAATGAACAGTTTATTTTACCTTTACTGGTTGCTCTACCACCTTTGGTGAAGCCAATATTTTTGAACCTACCAAATAATTTCCCAAAATCAAGTCAATTCCTTCTGTACAAATTTGTTTCATGACTAAGCTCTCACTTCTCCATTTGCCAAGTCACTTTTTAATCTAACTCATAGAGTCATAGAGATGTACAGCATGGAAACAGAACCTTTGGTCCAACCCGTCCATGCCGACCAGATATCCCAACCCAATCTAGTCCCACCTGCCAGCACCTGGCCCATATCCCTCCAAACCCTTCCTATTCATATACCCATCCAAATGCCTCTTAAATGTTGCAATTGTACCAGCCTCCACCACTTCCTCTGGCAGCTCATTCCATACCCATACCACCCTCTGTGTGAAAAAGTTGCCCCTTAGTCTCTTTTATATCTTCCCCTTCTCACCCTAAACCCATGCCCTCTAGTTCTGGACTCCCCGACCCCAGGGAAAAGACTTTGCCTATTTACCCTATCCATGCCCCTCATAATTTTGTAAACCTCTATAAGGTCACCCCTCAGCCTCTGAAGCTCCAGGGAAAACAGCTCTAGAATCTCCTTACAGCTCAGATCCTCCAACCCTGGCAACATCCTTGTAAATCTTTCTGAACCCTTTCAAGTTTCACAACATCTTTCTGATAGGAAGGAAATCAGAATTGCATGCAATATTCCAACAGTGGCCTAACCAATGTCTTGTACAGCTGCAACATGACCGCCCAACTCGTACACAATACTCTGATCAATAAAAGAAAGCATACCAAACGCCTTCTTCACTATCCTATCTACCTGCGACTCCACTTTCAAGGAGTAATGAACCTGCACTCCAAGGTCTCTTTGTTCAGCAACACTCCCTAGGACCTTGCCGTTAAGTGTATAAGTCCTGCTAAGATTTGCTTTCCCAAAATGCAGCACCTCACATTTATCTGAATTAAACTTCATCTGCCACTTCTCAGCCCATTGGCCCATCTGGTCAAGATCCTGTTGTAATCTGTGGTAACCTTCTTCGCTGTCCACTACACCTCCAATTTTGGTGTCATCTGCAAACTTACTAATTGTACTCCTTATGCTTGCATCCAAATCATTTATGTAAATGACAAAAAGTAGAGGACCACAGCACCGATCCTTGTGGCACTCCACTGGTCACAGGCCTCCAGTCTGAAAAACAACCCTCCACCACCACTCTCTGTCTTCTACCTTTGAGCCAGTTCTGTATCCAAATGGCTAGTTCTCCCTGTATTCCATGAGATCTAACCTTGCTAATCAGTCTCCCATGGGGAACCTTGTCAAATGCCTTACTGAAGTCCATATAGGTCACATCTACCACTCTTCCCTCATCAATCCTCTTTGTTATTTCTTCAAAAAACTCAATCAAGTTTGTGAGACATGATTTCCCAAGCACAAATCCATGTTGACTAACCCTAATCAGTCCTTGCCTTTCCAAATACTCATCATAATGAAATCAGTTGTAACCTTAAAGTCACTTGTATCTTTAACTTAATGACTAAAATTGAAAATAGTTTCTTCCAAGAGCCATTGGACATTTAAGCTTAAACACACTCAGCTTTAAGTAACCTCTTCAGAGTTTTATCCCAATAGTTCTTGTCTGGCACTAACATTAACATTTACTCCAAAATCATTTTGTTTCACCAAATCGTTCCCTTTTCAGGAGCATTGGCCGATACAAAAATCTTCATAGACGGACTTCACAGATTTTGTTCAAACTCAAAATAAAACAAACAAAAATTCTCTCAATATCTAATCAATGGTTGTTTCCCTTAAACTTAAAAATCCCTACAAACTTCAAGGCCCCATTTTTTACCATGCTGGGTCGCAAAGCTATCTGAGGTAAACAAAAACCGAATTGGTGGTGCACAAACTTAATTAATTTTAAAGCTAGGCCTTGAAAACTGTTCAAAAAGAAATCACTGTGGCTTCTGAAGTGCTTACATGTTAATTATTAACTTTGGAGACACAGAAAACCCACAAGTTATTAACTCAAAAAACAAAAGCCCCAGCTTACAATAAAATATACCAAAAATATATAAAAATCACCAAGTCTAGATCACAATGCAAACTGACACACTAAGAGTCAAGACAATTATTACAGGTGGTAAAGAAACAACAAAGTCATTGAAGCACAGTTGTGGCATCATTGTGGATTTCAAGCATTGATAAGATGAATTCTTTCAGTTCCTGTCTGATCCGTTTCAATTTTTTGAGGAGGACACAAAGTTGGGCACACACCAATTCTCAGCCTTTCGTTCATCAGTTGAGGATTAGCCCTTCCAGTATCTCTGAAGGTTGTTTTTTTCTTTTTTTATTCCTCTCCAGAAGGGAATTTGCAGAGAAGGAGGGAAGTTAATAGTTTGAAATGTTCTTTGAATTCTCCACTCAGAAGGGAGTGTAGAGCAATGCTTTTTACTTCATAGACTGGATGTGTCAGCTATTTTGTCAAATTTGTAGCCATTTGTTCAGGAAACAATCAATAAGTTGTTACTATATTTGGATACTCCTGAATATACATAACTGATCTGAGGTGAAAAACTAACCAAAAGTCTAACACGAGGCAAAACTGCCCCGGATACGCATCCACATAGTCAAAGTGTCTAATATTCTTCCCCACTGCCTAAATAGGGCAGCGTTGTAGATTCAACATATAATGAGTTCTGGTAACTCATTGTTTTTAAAAACTGCAATATTTCCTTCCACAATCTGATGATCTAAAACAATATATTTTCCTATTTTTAACTCTCTATCTTGTTCTGATGTTGAACTCTCTATCCTTGACCTCCAGTTGTGCTTCAACCAAGCTCATGTATGCCTTAAACAAAAATACACTTTTTGATGAGGTATTTTACAGGTTTCTGGAGTGAACATTGTGTTCGATAATTTCTGACTGCAATCTCTGGCACCATTTTGTATTTCTTTTCTTTGTGGGTTTTGTTGTCGTGAGTGTGTTGCTGGAAAAGCACAGCAGGTCAGGCAGCATCCAAGGAGCAGGAGAATCGATGTTTGAGGCATAAGCCCTTCAGTATGCTCTAGTTTCTCTCTTGTTTTTGTTCTCAGACTGAAACTTATCATCATTCTGCCATTCCTGTCCTTAGATTTGTTCCTTTATTTGAATTCATTATCACTTGCTTTGTCCTTGCACATCCTTTCATGAATCCTCCAGGTTTTTAAATCCAGTTTCCTCCCTTTCACTTATTTATGATCTATTACATTTCTATTTTTTCTCAGTTCTGTATGATCATCAATCTGAAACATTCACACTGTTTCTCTCTCCACAGATTGCTGCCAGACCTGCTGAGTATTTCCAGCACATTGTTTTTATTACAGTAGACAGCTTTGTCTGCATTAAGTTGACAGCCTTTTACAGATCGCCAAATCACAAGGTATTTGTCAACACAGGAATGTATGCAAATTACAGTAAAATCTTTCTATATATATCGAGCCAAATGTTGCAGACTTTAATAATTTGACTCTTAACAACTGTCAAATCTGCAGGTTTTAAGTAAGCATTTTTTTTTTCAAGCTTATATGCAAGGGAGCAGGTTTCTCCAGCCAGACAGCCTTACTCTGCCCAAGAAAATGGGCAGCTCACACTTTTAACACTCCAGTCCTGTTTCCTCTTACATAGTTTCACAATTTCAACACCCGTAAGCCATCTGGCATCCTATTTCTGAGATAGCAAACAGATACAGTCTAATATTACCACATATAACCTAATATTGCCTTTCCCATTTTTTAAAATATTCATTTACAGATGGCACCATCACTGCTGAGGCCAGCAATTATTGCCCATCTTTAATGTCTCAGGGGCAGTTAGGACAACCACATTGCTATGGGCCTGAGTCACAGCAGAATTCCTTCCCTAAAGGACATTAGAGAATCAGAAAAGTTCTCTGATCAATATTAATGGTTTCATGGTCATTATTAGATTCCTAATTCCAGATTTTTATTGAATTTAATTTCCATCATCTGCCATGTTGGTGTTTGAAACCAGGTACCCAAAGTATTAGCTGAGTCTCTGGATTAATAATCGAGAGATAATACCACCAGGTCTTTGTTTCCTCGTTGTCTCCTCACAGTCCGTCCTTCTGAACCCCCATGCAAACCTATCTGACACAGTTGGGACAATTCCTAAGATCCTTTACCCACCTTTACCTCCAGGATTTCTATACTAGAGTTTGTCAAAAGAGGGGCTGATTTGCAGCCACACCAAGGTACTAATGATCTAAGATAAATCTGGAATGTTTTCTCACATGTATTTTCCTCTCCTTCATTCTCTGGCAGTACTTTATCTGATATGGAAGCCAAAGTATAACACCTACTTGCTATTAATACCATCTGCATTACTTGAGTTATCATTAGTGTTGTGATATGTCACATGGTCTTTATGTCAATATATCCTTAGGAGACATGCTCATGATATTATCACTGTATCATAACATGTGCCCTGAGGGGACTCTACCTTAATAGAAGCCATTAGGAGCATGACATGCTGATGGAAGTAATACCACAGTTTGTATTTGAATAGCTTAAGAATATCCCCAGACACAGATGAACCTCTTAACATAGTATTTGTATACATTAAGCATATTTTGAATGCTTCAATATTATGTTACCCACATCCTAGTTTCTAATGTTATAAGGAAAACATAAGCATTGACACATCAAGTATAGATTCCCTGCTGGAGGCAAAATACACTTCAATCAGACTCCAGCCAGTGAATGCTGCTATTCTCCCTACTTCCCACCAAAAATATTGCATTCTTCTCAATTTAGCTTAGTTGCTACCAGAGTTCTAATCTTTGGCTAGGTCCATCTATACCCTTCCACTTGTGATTTTCTTGGCCATCAATAGATTCTTAATTCTATAAAGCTTCATAGTTTTTTCTTGATAAATCTTTTAATGGCAGCACTGGCCCTTTACCACTATCTCATGGATATTTTTTCTCAGACTGTCAGCCATGTTCAACATATTAGCAAGCATGAGCTGAATGCACAACAGGTAAAGCCATGCCTGTGAGTTGGAATTCTCCTTTGGTAAAGAAGCCAATGGTCTGTAAGTGAAAGGTGTATGTTTTACCACATTTCAATCCTGCATAGACAAACATTGGAAAGCACCACTGGGTAGGGGAAGTCCGAATTGTCTTGCGGGCTTCTATGAGAGAACTAGCCTATACTGCTATGGTAAAATCATGATCAATGGGTTTAGTGTATTATAAGAGCAGACAGTATAATCCTATAATTTGATGTAAATTCATCCTGTGGTCATCAATAGGACATCTTTCAAACCTGGCAGGAACCCCACCTGATCCAGTCACAGTGACTCATACAAGTTCCAATACAAAGCAATACAAATCCCATTTGTATATTCCTATGGCATGGCCATCAGAAATTTGCTCATGTTCTCAGACTGTCAGCCAGAGACAGCACAACCTGTTCCTGCCTCTTTTCAAGTTGATCAAGAAAATTTAGTCTTTTTATAACTTGATATATGAACTGAAGGCTGTTCCAAATCAGGCATCCCCAATATCGTATCTAACATTATCTATAAGATCCTGAGCCAACATGCCACATGCTCTTCCTTTGCTCTGGGAGTCAGTGATTTTGATGATGGCTGACCTCAAAGGTTTAACCTTTCCTTCATATTTTTCCCTTTGGACCTGCTTGGTCATTAGAGCATTTTCTGTGCCCTGAGCTGCAAATGGCATTTCTCTTAGGTTATTCAACTATTTTGATTGCTCACTTAATGTCACCATATGTGGTCTAACTCTATCTCTCAGTGAACCTGTATCTTTACTACCTGAGGCAATTCCCTCCTGGAGGTGCATAGTTCTACCAGTCCTTAGTTCAAACAGTGTTAGGCCCGTCATTGAACACAGGATTGCTGTTTGTTGCATTAATATTGCAGGTAGAATATCCACCCCACCTCTCTCTGTGTATTCTATGGCCTTTGCTATGGCAGATTTTAGCATTTGGATCATTTGTTCTACCATGCCTGAACTCTGGGGTAGTATGGTATAATGACCCTTTGCTTTATTCCTAGCAACTGGCATACTTTCTTTATTATTTTCCCTTGAAATGAGTGCCTTGGTCTGAGTCAATTTGGAATTACTTGCTCTATGTCGGTTTCACTTCTTCTGTCAGGATTTTTACAAAAGTCAAGACGAAACAGTTGTCTCAGAAACACTTACGCTCATTGGAAAAGTGATTTATAATCACCAGACAATATGTTTCTCCCCACCTATTGGGTAGAAACCCATAAAGTCGATCCTTAGGCTCTCCCACAGGTTTAATAATTAACTTGCAAGGATTTCTGTAGCCATGGTAAATTATTTAAAATAACTTGAGAGAGGTAGTTATAGAGTCATAGAAATGTACAGCATGGAAACAGACCCTTCGGTCCATGCCAACCAGATATCCCAACCCAATCTAGTCCCACCTGCAAGCACCCGGCCCATATCCCTCCAAACCCTTCCTATTCATATACCCATCCAAATGCCTCTTAAATGTTGCAATTGTACCAGCCTCTACCACTTCCTCTGGCAGCTCATTCCATACACGTACCACCGTCTGCGTGAAAAAGTTGCCCAGTAGGTCTCTTTTATATCTTTCCCCTCTTACCCTAAACCTATACCCTCTGGTTCTGGATTCCCCGACCCAGGGAAAAGACGTTATCCTATCCATGCCCCTCATAATTTTGTAAACCTCTATAAGGTCACACCTCAGCCTCCGATGCTCCAGGGAAAACAGCCCCAGCCTGTTCAGCCTCTGCCTATAGCTCAAATCCTTCAACCCTGGCAACATTCTTGTAAATCTTTTCTGAACTCTTCTGTTTACATAGGACAGTTTATAACCGAGCAAGGTAAACAGAGCAACATGTTAAACAGGTTTCAGGAGGAAACTTCTGAACTTGGAATTATTTTTTTATGTTGGAGGGGGTCCATAACATAGCATTGGGAAAAAAGAATGATTTAGTTTCGGTTTGGGACCATTCTGCAGAGGTCTTGGATGATGTTGGATGTAGAACATAGAATGTTACAGCAGTACAGGCCCTTTGGCCCTCGATGTTGCGCCAACCTGTGAAATTAATCTGATGCCCATCTGACCAACACCATTCCATTATTATCCATATATATGTCCAATGCTCATTTAAATGCCCTTAACATCGGCGAGTCTACTACTGCTGCAGGCAGGCCGTTCCATGCCCCTACTACTCTCTGAGCAAAGAAACTGCCCCTGATATCTATCCTAAATCTATCACCCCTCAATTTAAAGCTATGTCCCCTCGTGTCAGCCTTCACCATCCAAGAAAAAAGGCTTTCACTGTCCACCCTATCTAACCCTCTGATTATCTTATATGTCTCAATTAAGTCACCTCTCAACCTTCTTCTCTCGAATGAAAACAGCCTCAGTTCCCTCAGCCTTTCCTCATAAGACCTTCCTTCCACACCAGGCAACACCCTAGTAAATCTCGCTTGAACCCTTTCCAAAGCTCCCACATCCTTCCTATAATGTGTTGACCAGAACTGCATGCAATACTCCAGGTGCGGCCTTACCAGTGTCTTGTACAGCTGAAGCATGACCTCATTGCTCCGAAACTCAATCCCCCTTACCAATAAATGCCAACACACCATATGCCTTCTTAACAACCCTATCAACCTGGGTGGCAACATATGGTGATTTATGCACCTGGGCATCGAGATCTCTCTGTTCATCTACACTGAGTTGTTAGAAAAAAACAATTGTTTTCTGGTATGAGTACTCACACTCACAGGTGCTTTTGGATATTGTAACAGGATATTTTTGGGATCTATAAAGGAGTATTTCCGTAATAATGGAATTAAGTATTAATCATGTGTTTCCAGTCTTTAAGTTTATAAGATGAGGAAAGAGTCTGGTTTATTTTATCTTCATTATTTTGCTGAATACACTTAATATTGTTAAAACCAAATGTGCAACATTGTGTGCTTGTGTTTCATTAAAAGACAACTCGTTTATACCAAAATAGAACAGAATATGATCTGGCAAGATAGATTTCAATCTGAGTTTTGAATTTCCAATAATGACATCAGCTGGGATCATACCAAAAGCATATAATCAATTGTCAATCAATATGTTCCATTTGGTTTCAGGACTGGCCTCTTGTGTATTTGTTTGGAAGTCGTCCCTTGACCCTCGCTCCATAATTCTTTGATAATTTGCTTAGCCACTGCTTCTGGTCTGATCAGGTTCTGCCAGTGAACTCAGTGCTCTTCACTGGGAATCCCCATTGGATCTATTTCTGCCTTCCTGTAATCTAATTCTACTTGGCCCATACTCTAGGGAATGGGGCATATACCAGACTGTACACTCCGTCTTTTAATCAGTCTTGAGCATGGATTTGACTACCACTACCAGGACTGTGTTATGACTATAAGCATGAGACTCTTGTAAAATGTATTGTTTTCTTTTCTTGTAGCTGACCAAATGACTTGTTTCCTTTGGGGTCCATTAGTGTCTCTTTTCTGCTAAAGATTTTGATCCCTAATGTTGTCGCCTCATTGTTAGGATACACATAGTCATGGACAGGGACCATCATGTTCTCTATCTGCAGTAGCTAGACTACACTCTGCCTAGCTCCAACTGATTTGTCTCAACACTCCTGTAACATGCAAAAATTTCTTTGTGGTGGGCAGTCATTGGTTGTTGTTTGAGAATTCTGGTCCTCCATCTAACCGATTCTAAATATTTGTAAACCACCTCCCTCACTACTTCTGGGGGCCAATGTAATCTATTATTATTTCTGGTAAACCCTTTGATTACCTCTGTTTATTCATTATGTTTGCATGGGACCAAATTCCCTTGTGCAATACCTGATAGGGGTCACATTTCTTTCTCCTTCTCTCCTCTGGCTATATCCCTGTGTTTTACAACTAATTACACTTGAATCTTCCTTTCTTATTCTGTTTGTTTCTTACAATATTCCTTACGTCTAACAGAGGTATATGTTGGGTCCCAGCACTCCTTAGACAAATTGCCAAAACCATTGTTCCCTTGTCCATAAAAAATCTAGTCAGTAATCCTTTGAATCCCCACATTAGCTCTTGGTCCTTCATGACTGAAGATTCCAGTCCACGAATTCTCTCACTTTTTGTCCCATCATTTAATTCTCCTGGTTTGCTCCAGAAACGATATCTTGTTTATCTAAGGAACCCATGAATTTTTTTTTTAACTTTAGCAATCTACCAGCTCCCCTGTTTTACCCTATGGTTGTTCTTTTAATTTCTCTGGTTTACCATATAGGTAATGCATTATTTATCTGAAGAATTGTTGACTGCTTTTTTAATTCCAGCAGGAAATAACCTCTGCCATTTTACCCTGTAGCCATTCTTTAATTCATCTGATATGCACTAAGAATAATACATTGTTCACAATACCTGCAAACAATACTTATTTACCAGAGAAAACTTGATCCATGATTGACACGGTCTACAGTAACTTCACTCACAGACCTGTTCCTTGATTTGGATCCCGAATCAGCTTACTACCTTTGCATTCTGAACATTTAACTCTCTATGTAATGGGTGGTAACGTTAATGTGCCCAGCCATCTATTAATGTCTATGTTTGATCCATTATTTGAGCTCTAGGAATCTTCCCAACTTTGCCAATTGTTGTGGTAAAATGGCTGCTTTCAAGATTGCAGGATTAAAGCAAGCAAAGATTATTTTATTCAAGCACTCATACAAGAGAATAGGTCTGCCCAGTCAGGAAGCCTTACCAAATTCCAGTAAATGTTCAGCTCACATTTGTCGCAATCTGGTTCTGTTCCCTTTGACAGAGTTTTACAATTTGAAGACTCATTAGCCATTTGGAATATTTTATTCTCAACTCTGACTTGAACATTTTCGATGATTGAGCTTTCACAAACCTCTGGGGTAGTGAATTCTAAACGCTCATCACTCTTAGTGTTTGACATCCATCCTCAATTCAGTCTGAAATGGCTTACACTTTATTCTGCGATTATGGCCTCTGTTTCTAAATTCACCAGCCAGGATAAATTTCCTCTTTATATCCACCCTCTCATGCACTGTAAGCATTTTGTAAGTTTCAATGAGATCACCACTCATTTGCTGAAACTCTAGAGAACACAGGCCACAGAAGTGCAATGCAAGGACCATCTCCAACAAGGGAAAATCCAATCATCATCCTTGACATTCAATGACATTGTCATTGCTGAATCCCCCTGGTAACAACATCCTGGGGACTTGCATTGACAGAAATTGAACTGGACCAGCGTATAAGTAATATCAAAGTACTGCAGATGCTGGAGATCTGAAACTAAATTTCAAAGTGCTGAAGAAACTCAGCAGGTCTGAGTGGCAATAATATGTACTGTCTACAAGATACATTACAGCAACTCATCAAAGCTCCTTTGATAGCAGCTTCCAACAGTGTAACCTGTAAAAACTAGAAAGATTTAAAAAAAGCATTGCAAGATCCCTTCCAAGCCCTATACCACCCTGAATTGGCATTATATTGCTGTTTCCTCACTACCTCTGAGAGAAATTCCTGGAACTCCCTCCTTGCTAATGTACCTACTCTGTGACTGCAACTACACCACATGGACCGCAGTGGTCAAGAAAAAAACAATTCATCACCATATGCTCAAGGGAGAATGTGGCAAATGCTTCTGTCATGTTGTTTTCTGCCCACACCAAGAGCTTTAAGTTCAAGGCAGACTGGCTGAGTAGGCAAAGTCAGTAACTGTCTTACGGCTTGGAATTTCTTAGAACTGTTTATTCCATATTTACATTGTATACAAATATACAATGTATTCTGAGTTATACATTCTAAACTTTCTGCTACATTGTTAAGAAACTATTATCTACATGTGTTTCTTGCCTCAAATCTCGTCAATTTCTCTCACACGATTAGTGTAATGTGTGGAGGAGCTCTGCGACATCATTCTCCAGGATCTTAAAGCCCTTATATGACAGAAATAAATGTTGGTCTATTTTGTGATACCACATTCCTTGAATGAATAAAAAGTTTCTTTAATCACTCCTCATACAGCAATCGCATGTAGTGATTTGGTGAATTTCCATTGTTCTTTCTCTTCGACAAGATAGGGCGACCAGACTGTACACAATATTTCATGGTTTCTCCAAGGCTTTATATAATTGCAACTAGACATTTTTATTGTTGCACCAACACAACCTAACCTTTCACCTTTTAAGAAATATTCTGTCTTCTTGTTTTTTCTACCAAAGTAGTTAACTTCACACTTATTCATCTTACATTCTATCTGCTATTGTTTCACCCATGCATTTAGTCTGCGCAGATTCTCTTAAAGTCTCCTTGCATCCTCCTCACAACTTACATTCCCACCTAGTGTTGTGTCATCAGCAAATTTGGAAAGAATACAATTTGTCCCCGCAGCTAAATCATTTATAAAGATTGTAAAGAATAGCTTGGCAGCACCTCACTAGTACCAGCCTGCCATCCAGAGAATGATCTGTTTATTCCTATTCTCAATCTATTGCAGTACATTGCACCACCAATCCTACATGCTCTAATTTTATTTATTAACCACTTGTATGATACCTTATAAAAGCTGGTGTCCTTTAACTATGTTATAACTAATATCCTGAAAATGAATTCCAATAGGTTTGTTAAACATTACTTCCTTTTCATATTCATGTTGACTGCCCAATTTTTTGTAAGTGTTCAGTTATTGTACCCTTTATAATAGATTCAAAATTTATCCCCCTACTGACATCAAAGTAAGAGGTCTATAGTTCTCCATTTTCCCTCTTTCTCCCTCCTTATATAATGGAGAAACCTTACTAAAATCTATTGAATTTTGAAAGGTAACCACTAATACATCCACATCGATAATGACTTTTTCAATACACTGGGATGTAGCTCATCTGGTCTAGAGGATTTATCAACTTTCAATCTAGTTTGCAAGTACTACATCTCAATTGTTTTTCAGTTCCTCAGTTTCATAGGTCTTGGTCATATAGTATTTCTGGAAGATACTCTGTGTATTTTTCTATGAAAACTGACAAAGCAATTGTGTAGTTTCTTTGCCATTTCCCTGTTCTCCATTGTATATTCTCCGTTGTCCACCTAAAATAGCCCCACATTTGTCCTAGCTAATCTTTTTCTTATCACATACCTAAAGATGCTTTCAAAGTCTGCCTTTTCTTTCCTTGTTACCTTGAATTCATTTAATGTCTTTTCTTCTTCTTTATCAGTTTCTTGGTTCTCCTTTGCTCAATTCTAAATTTTTCCCAGTCCTCAGGCTTTCAATTTTTTTCTGAATATTCTGACCTAAGTGGTGTTGAGTTTCTTGTGTGTTGTTGGAGCTGCAGTTTTGAGGCAATCAGTGGTTCTCCATTACACATGACTAAAGATGGTGAGGAATTTCAGGGCATCAGGAGTTAAGACCTTCATTGTCGGCTGCACAGCATTCACTCAGGATTTTGATATATCTGGGTGAGCTAGGTTTTCTGGTCACTGTCCACTTATAGGATTTTGATGGGGAGAACTTGAAAAGAATGAGGTTACATTTAAAATACATCTTCCAGGTTTTCATGACCATCCTCATTTGTGTCAGGTACAACTCCAGTGACTGGATGGTTTTCCTTATGATATCCTATAATGTTAGTTTTGCTAGTGTCTTGGTAGTTTGATTGATTGCTACCTTGGTGTCACCGAGCACTTCTTACCACTCCTGTACTCAAAATAAGACTTACACTTACATGCCACCAATTACTTTGAAGAGTTGTGACTATTGTTATGTAAGCAAATGTAGGAGCTGTTTTGCACACAGACCGTATTGGGATGATTGATCAATTAATATGTTTTCAATGGCATTAGCTGAGGGAAGATCATCTGCCAAGATGGTGAGAGAAATCTTCGAGTAGCATCACTGCATGTTCAGATCTATAAATGTGAAATCTCATCTCCATATATCAATAATAAGATATCAGTTTGACAAATGGCTGTGTATTAATTGATTCCCCTAACATATTTTTCAGCTTCTTTGGCAGCAATCGTTTATTTTAGTTACATTTTTAAACAGCCTGCCAAATGGCTCTGTTCCTTGTAATAACTGAAGACTTTGAGAATACGTTTTTGAAAAGCCAGCTAGTTTTATAACACTCGAGCCTACTAAGCACAAATGGATTTCTGGGTAAATTTGAAGTCTTTTGGCTTTTGACAAGAAAAGCGCAAGCAATGACTGTCATTCTATCTTAAGAACAGATACTGATCAAATTTAAACTACTAATAGAATTAATAAGTATATTATAATATATGCATATTGATGGAATTACTTGTGATTTAACCTCATTGTTCTTTGTTACATTAAATTTGTGTTGCCAGTGCTTTTAAATGATTGCTGCGTGTTAACAATATACCCCTTGCTGTTCATTTAAGAAGTCTGATGTTAGAGTGGCTAGCACTACTTGAAAGATAGTCTGTACCTCCTATATAGGTGATGCATTGTTGTTTGAAGAAGTGATGGGATTTTTTTCTGAAAGTAAAACTAGCTTGTGATACTAAACATAGAAAAGAGCAATCACCAAAGTTTTTTGACACCAGTTTGAAGGTTTTAGTCAGACATTTCATGATACCAGGTTATAGTCCAACAGGTTTACTTGAAATCACAAGCTTTCAGAGCCCAGCTCCTTCATTAGGTGGAGTGGAGGGAAGCACATGGGCACAGAAATTTTATGCAGAGAAATAATGGTAAAATAATCCAGGTAATTAAGAATGTCAACTGGCTGAAAAACAAATCTCTGCAGGTGATCAAAAAGTGTCAAATGGTGTGAGTGAAGTATCAACAGCTGAATAGCAAGTGAAGTGATGATCTATGATCTGATTTTTTGGAAGAGGTCTTTGCCAGGATCATTGCTCCAAGGAAAAAGTTGCAGTGTAAAAAGACATTCAGCAATCTGGCGTGAGTTGTCAAGGGTCAGTTGCACATCTTGGCAACTGCACCACTGGATGCATTCACTCCTCAATTCATTGTATGCTCATTACCCATCTCCCAAAGTTCTGTTAATCAATGATCAATTTCAAAATTCATATGCTTTATCTCACCCTCATATCCCAAACTATTGCAAGTCTCATGCTCACAACTCTCAGGTTACACATATTGAGCAGCAGCTGTTTCCAGAAACTCTGATGTAGCTAAATGGCAATAGTTGCTTCCATCTTTTGAAGGCCAATCAGAGGCCTGACAGTTCTTCTGTTGCAGCAGTGCAACCAAAAGCAATCAACTACTAGTATTGCAACCAGCCAGAACCAACAAACATCAAATCGGCCCAGCATCTCAAGACATTGCATCATGTAAAAAAGGGACCAGTCAGGAAGACAACATGTGTGAGGCAGGGGCAGTGATTAGGAACTGGGATGTAGTGCCCTCCAAGAGGCACAGTGTGCCTGAAAGGAGAGACCTCTGTCGAAAAGCCACCAAGAGGCTACCAGCCTATACCTGGTGGCTTCACTACATGCCATAGTGCCCTATTCCTCTGGCATTCTGCCTGCGGTAGCAAAATAAGGCCCCTAAAATTCATATTAAATATCTATTCAAAATAACTAATTAACATTAATTAATATCAGGGTGGAATGTCCATCTTCAAACTTCCACATCCTGGATTGAATTGCAGGGAGCTGGGTAAGTGATGGGAACAAAGAACAAAGAAAATTTACAGCCTAGGAACAGCCCCTTCGGCCCTCCAAGCCTGAGCCGATCCAAATGTACTTTCTAAACCTGTCAGTCAATTCCTAAGCATCTGTATCCCTCTGCTCCCCACCTACTCATGCATTTGTTCAGACACATCTTAAATGAATCTACCATGCCTACCTCTACCACCTCTGCTGGCAACACATTCCAAACGCCCTCCACCCTCTGTGTGAAGTATTTGCCACGTCTATCCCCCTTAAACTTTCCACTTCTCACCTTTAAAGCGTGACCTCTCGTTATTGAATCCTTCACCCTGGGAAAAAGCTTGTCACTATCCATCCTGTCTATACCCTTCATGATTTTGTAAACCTCAATCAGGTCCCCCCCTCAATCTCCTTTTTTCTAATGAAAATAAACCTAACTCAATCTTTCTTCATAGCTAGCACCTTCCATACCAGGCAACATCCTCGTAAACCTTCTCTGCACCCTCTCCAAAGTGTCCACACCCTTTTGGTGACCAGAACTATACACAGTATTCTAAATGCGGCTGAACCAATTTCTTGTACAATTTTAACATGGCTTGCCAGCTCTTATACTCAATACCCCGTCCAATGAAGGCAAGCATACTATATGCCTTCTTGACCACTCTATCCACCTGTGCAGCAACCTTCAGGGTACAATGGACCTGACGCCCAGATCTCTCTGCCCATCAACTTTCCCCAAGGCTCTTCCATTCATTATATAATTCGCTCTAGAATTAGTCTTGCCTAAATACATCACCCCACATTTGTCTGGATTGAAATCATTTGCCACTTTTCCGCCCAACTCTCCAGTCTATCTATATCCTCCTGCATTCTCTGACAGTCCTTTATGCTTTCTGCTACTCCACCAATCTTCGTGTCACCTGCAAACTTGCCCTCTTCCAGATATTTATGTATATTACAAACAACAGTGGCCTCAACACTGACCCCTGTGGAACACCACTGGTCACCTTTCTCCATTTCAAGAAACTCACTTCAACTACTAGGTTCTGTATCCTGTTGCTCAACCAGTTCTTTATCTACCTAGTTAGAACACCCTGAACACCATGTGACTTCACTTTCTCCATTAGTCTACCATGGGGAACCTTATCAAATGCCTTACTAAAGTCCATGTATATGACATTAACAGCCCTTCCTTCATCTATCAACTTGGCCACTTCTTCGAAGAATTCTATTAAGTTGGTAAGGCACGATCTCCCCTGCTCAAAACCATGTTGCCTATCACTGCTAAGCCCATTCTTTTCTAAATATAAATAGATCCTATCCCTCAGTACCTTCTCCAGCAACTTTCCCACCACTGACGTCAGGCTCACTGGTCTGTAGTTACCCGGAATATCCCTACTACCCTTCTTGTACAGCAACCCTCCAGTCCTCCGCCCCCTCACATATGTTTAAGGATGCTACAAAGATATCTGTCAGGGCCCTAAGCTATGGGTGCACCATACTCACATTTTTTCTGAATTCTATGCTCCCCATCTCCCAGTATGCTCAGAAAGCTGGATTCAGTTAAGTTCTTCCCTCTTACAGAAGAAAGGAAGGCATAGTGGAACAGACTATTCAGAGAATGCTGGTTATGCTGGAACCATATAAAAAGTTGATTTGGCTGAACCTGTTTGTTTTACATGGGCACCATTGACTAGGCTAGCTAGTAGATTCCTAATGGTTTAGAGGTTTCATCTCCAGCATGATATCTGCTGTAGCATACTTTAATTACTTTTGTACAAAATTTGGAGGGAGTTAAGATCTGAGGCACAAAACAACACAATATACAATTGTGGAGGTAAGAGACCACGGGATTCAAAAAAATATATCAAATTGGATTCACAATGGTTGAGTGGTAGAAAAGTAGAAGTTGATGATTTAAGGCTGTTTTTGTGACTAGAATCCTATTTCCAATGGAGTCTTTCGGAATCAATGTTGAGGCCCTAGATATTTGTGGATACATGAATAATTAAGACTTGAATGTAGGAGAGTTGATCAGTAAGTTCATGGATGATTCATAAATTGGTAGAGTAAATTGGATGAGAATATTGGAGTCATGGTGAGTAAGTTTGTGGATGACACCAAAGTTGGCGGTATAGGGGATAGTGAAGAAGGTTATCTTACGAGTACAACCGGACCTTAATGGACTGGGCCAGTGGGCTGAGGAATTGCAGATGGAGTTTAATTCAGATAAATACAAGATGCTGCACTTTCGTAAGACAAATCAGGCAGGGCTTGCACAGTTAATGGTAGGGTCGTGGGGAGTGTTGTCGAACAGAGTCCTGGGGGTGCAGGTACATAGTTCCTTGAAAGTGGCATCATGGGTAGAGAGAGTGAGAAGAAAGTGTTTGACACACTTGCCTTAATTGGTCAGAGCTTTGAGTACAGGATATGGAACTTCATATTACATGGGCAGCATGGTAGACCAGTGGTTAACACTGCTGCCTCACAGCGCCAGACAAACAGACTGTCTGTGTGGAGTTTGCACATCCTCCCCATGTCTGTGTTGGTTTCCTCCGGGTGCTCCGGTTTCCTCCCCCAATTCAAAGATGTGCAAGGTCAGATGAATTGGTCAAGCTAAATTGCCCATCGAGTAACGTGCATTAGTCAGAGGTAAATATAGGTTAGAAAAATGGGTCTGGCTGGGGCACTCTTTGGAGGGTCGGTGTGGACATGTTGGGCCACTGTAGGGATTCTAATCTAAAAAAAACTGTACAAGACCTTGCTAAGGTTACATTTGGAGTACTATCTACACTTCTGATTGGTCTGCTATCAGAAGGGTGTTATTAAACTGGAAAGATTTATAAAAATGTTACAGAGACTGGAAGGTTTGAATTAAAAGAAGAGGTTGGATAGGCTGAGACTTTATTTCTGGATTGTAGGAAGATAAAGGCTGACCTTATAGATGTTTAAAAAATCCTAGGGACATGGATAAGGTGAATAGCCAAGGTCTTTTCTCCAGGATATAGGAGTCCAAAACTAGAGGCCATAGGTTAAAGATGACAGGTGAAATATTTAAAAGGGTCTTGAGGGGCAACTTTTTCTAACACAGAGAGTGAAGTGCATATGGAATGAGCTGCCAGAGGAAGTGTTAGAGGCAGGTACAATTACAACATTTAAAAGATATTTGGACAGGTACATGGATAGAAAAGGTTTAGAGGGAAATGGGCCAAATGCAAAAAAATGGGACCAGATCAGTTTAGGAAACCTGGTTGGCATGGAGAAGTTGGATCAAAGAACCTGTTTGCATGCTGTATGACTTTATGACTCTATGAGTTGTAGATAGTGAGGAGGATATTCTTAGATTAGATTAGATTAGGTTACTTTACAGTGTGGAAAAAGGCCCTTCAGCCCAACAAGTCCACACCGACCCGCCAAAGCGCAAACCACCCATACCCCTACATTTACCCCTTACCTAACACTACGGACAATTTAGCATGGCCAATTCACCTGACCTGCACATCTTTGGACTGTGGGAGGAAGCCGGAGCACCTGGAGGAAACCCACACAGACACGGGGAGAATGTGCAAACTCCACACAGTTAGTCGCCTGAGGCGGGAATTGAACCCGGGTCTCTGGCGCTGTGAGGCAGCAGTGCTAACCACTGTGCAACATGCCGCCCACAGAAGGATATGGATGGGCTGGTCAGGTGGGTTGATCAGTGGCAAATGGAATTTAATCTCAATACACAGCACAGGACAAACAACACACAAATATACGTGGTGAATGGTAGAACCCTGGGGATCACCAAGGATGAAAAGGACCTTGGTGTATATATGCCTGGTCCATTAAATTAGCAGGACAGTTCGATTATGCACTTAAGAAGGCAGAAGGGATACTTGCCTTTAAGAGCCGAGCCGTACAGTTTAAGAGCAGAGATGTTATGCTGGAACTATATAAAACGTTGGTGAGATCACAACTAGAATATTGTGTGCTGGTCTGGAATCCACGTTATAGAAGACATATGATTGCACTGGAGTGGGTGCAGAGGAAATTTACCAGGATATTGCCTGCCTTGAAATGCTGAAGAAAGATGGATAGACAGAGATTGTTTTGTTTTCCTTGGAGGAGAGGAGATTGTGCAAGAACATGACTGAGATGTATAATATTATGAGGGGCAAAGACAGGCACAACAGGAAAAACATTTTCCCTTATGTGGAGGGATCAATATTAAGGGTCATTGATCTAAGGGAAGAGACAGGAGGTTTAGAACAAATTTGAGGAAACATGTTTCATCCAGAGGGTGGTGGAAGTCTAGAACTCACTCCTTTACAGTGAGTAACATTTCAGAAGCATTTAGATGTCCACTTGCATTGCCAAGGCATTCAAGGCTATTGAGTAAAAACAAGGACTGCAGATGCTGGAAACCAGAGTCTAGATTAGAGTGGTGCTGGAAAAGCACAGCAGGTCAGGCAGTATCCGAGGAGCAGGAAAATAGAGGCAGTGTGATCTCTCCACTCTGCAGGCACCCTGCCTCTATTCCTGATGAAGGGCTTTTGCCCAAAACGTCGATTTTCCTGCTCCTCAGATGCTGCCTGACCTGCTGTGCTTTTCCAGCACCACTGTAATCTAGATTCAAGGATATTGGCCAAGTGCTGGAAAATGAGATTTGAATAGTTAGGTGGCTGCTTTTGACTGGCAGACTTGATGGGTCAAAGGGCCTTTTTCTCTGCGATAGACCTCCATGATTCTAAAGTGATATATATATAAAAGAAGCAGCCGGTGGAACTGATTTATCTACATGCATTAACATGCTCTCCCCACCGCTCCTTATATTCTCCTCTCCCTTTCACTGCAATCAATCTTTATCCTTTTTGTATGTCAGAAATGCAAGATCTAGAACCTTTCTCATCAGTGGAGAAGGAAGAAAACGGTGAAGTTGAAGACTCAACAGCACATGATCTTTCCCTCGTAGTTACCAGTTTAGAGGCTGTGCTGTGTATATTTTAGAGACATGGGGAAGAAGTACGCAGCGGCAGGGAGGTGTGTACGTACTGTGGTTCATGAGTGAAGAAAAGAAAATGCAATTTGGAAAAAGACCAAGGTCTAATACAAATCTAGGGCAAGTCCTGTAGAGGAGGACTTCAATCAGTTAACTGAAGATGAAAATTGATGGCTGTACACAAGTGAGTGCTTGCTCACCGGAATTCCTTCCAGAAAGTGGAACTCAGATTCAAGGGGAATCAAAGAATCCAGTTCTAACTTGGCAAAGGATTTTGCATAAAGCTCAATACTCATCCTGTAAGTGGTGTATGGTAATGTCACTGGACTACTAATCCAAAGCCCATGCTAACGCTTTGGGAACAAAAGATTGAATCTCACTACAACAAGTGGCGAAATTTTAATTCAACTTTGAAAAATCTGGAATTAAATAACTAGCCTAAAGGTGACTGTGTAACCATGGCCAATTGTCATAAAAACTCATCTGGATCAATAATGTCCTTTAGGGAAGGAACTCTAATATCCAAATTGGTCTGGCCGACCTGTGATTCCAGATCCACAGTAATGTTGTTGAATCTGAACTGCTGTTTGGGTAATTAAGGAGGGGAAGTAAATGCTGGCCCAGCCATCAACACCCATATCCCGTGATCAAATCAAAAAAATGTAAATAATAAAAGCTTTGAACTCAAAGTGAATGGTTTACTTAACCAGCGGAGTATGTAAATATGCAAGTAAAAGGTAAACTCAAAGAAATATACAAATGGAACTTAGAAATAATAAATGTATTGCTATGAGCCAGCAATCTTTTAAAATCTGTGTCTAATTATAGAGCGCCTGAAAGGAAAATCACCAAGTAATTCATGGCAGAGGTAGCCAGACAGATCAATCATGTACTGAAGAGAAATCAGTGCTGTTTGCGCCAATTTGACAAAACATCCAGTAAATTGGTTCAAAGCATCTTCCCTTTTCCACCGTGGAGCTTTAGTATTACTCTAGTGGAAACTGATAAAATCTAATGATCAAAATCTTGATTTACTTGAAGTAGAAAGAATTGAGTTCCTTGGAAAATGGTGCTATGTAATCTGGAAGGAAAAATAAAGAAAGACTGACATTTCATAGAATTACGTTAAAAATCACACAGCACCAGGTTATAGTCCAACAGGTTTACTGTGTATTTGGAAGTACTAGCTTTTGGAGCGCTGCTCCTTCATCGGGTAGCTAGTGGGTCAGGATCATAAGACACAGTATTTATAGCACAAGATCATAGTGTCATGCAACTGATACGATATATTGAACAAACCTAGATTGCTGTTAAGTCTTTCATCTTTTAGAATGAGTTGCAGGTTTCAATTCATTAATACTCCAAAACTTCTTGCAAGTCACAATGTCTGAGCTGAGATGTCTCCTTTTTTCATAAAACCTTAAGTTATATCACAAATGTGAATTGAAGAAGTTCTGGGATTTACATATTAATGAATCAAAACCTGCAACCCATTCTAAAAGATGAAAGACTTAACGGTGATCTAGGTTTGTTCAATAAAGTTTTGCTATAAATTCTGTGTTCAATGATCCTGCCCCACTAGCTAACCAAGGAAGGAGCAACGCTCCAAAAACTAATACTTCCAAATAAACCTGTTGGACTATAATCTGGTGTTGTGTGATTTTTAACTTTGTCCACCCCAATCCAACACCGGGACTGTCTCATCATTTTGTAGAATGATAGAATCCATACAGTGTGGAAGCAGTCTATTCAGCCTATTGTGTCAACCCCGACCCTCCGGAGCATTCCACCCAGACCACTCTATCCCTGCATTTCTCATGGTTAATCCATCTAGTCTGCACATCCCTGGACACTACGGACAATTTAGCACAGCCAATCACCTCACCTTCATGCGGGAGGAAACCAGAGCACTGGAATAAACCACACAGACAAGGGGAAAATGCATAAACTCCACACAGATAGTCACTTGAGGCTGGAATCATAACTAACAATTGTACAAACGTATAAACAGGGAATAATGGTAAGCCACTCAGCCGTTTGAGCCTGCTTGCCCATTGTAGAAGATCGTGGCTAATCTAATTTTAACTGGAATCAGATGTAATGATATTATAGATAAGTTGGAATCAGAAGTAACAGTACTACAGCTGAATAAAGGCAACTACAGATGCATGAGGAAGGAGCTGGGTAGAACTGACTGCGAGAGGACCCTAAAAGGAAAGACAGTGGAACAGCAATGGTGGGAGTTTCTGGGAGTAATTCAGGAGACACAGCAGAGATTCATTTCCAGGATAAAGAAGCATACTAAAGGGAGTACAAGGCAACAATGGTTGACAAGGGAAGCCAGGGACAGCGTAAAAGCAAAACAGAAAGCGTATAATCGGCGAAGGACAGCTAGAAGCCGGAGAATTGGGAAGCCTACAAAGACCAAGAGAGCACAACTAAAATCAATCTTAAAAAAAGAAGTAAGGAGGGAAAGGTTAACTATGAGGGTAAGCTAGCTAGTAATATAAAAGAAGATTGCAAGAGTTTCTTTAAATATATTAAGGGCAAAAGAGAGGCAAAAATGGACATATAGCTGCTGGAAAAGGATGCTGGAGATGTAGTAATGGTAAACAAAGAAATGGAAGAGGAACTAAAAAGTACTTTGCATCAGTCTTCATGGTTTAAGACATGAGTAACATCCTAAAAGTTCAAGAGAGTCTGAGGCAGAGGTGAATGTGGTGGCCATCACCAAGGAGAAAGTACTAGAAAAACTGAAAGGTCGAAAGGTGGATAAATCACCCGGACCAGATGGACTACACTCCAGAGTTCTGAAGGAGGTAACTGAGGAGATGAGGGAGGCATTAGTAGTGATCTTTCAGGAATCACTGGAGTCAGGGAGGGTCCCAGAGGACTGGAAAATAGCTAATGTAACCCCCCCCGTTTAAGAGCAGAGTAATGCTGATTAGCCTGACCTCGGTCGTTGGTAAGATTTTGGAGTCCATTGAGAAGGATGAAATTTCTGAATACTTGGAGGTGCGTGGTAAAATGTGGCAAAGTCAACATGCTTTCATCAAGGGGAAGTCATACTAGACAAATCTGCTAGAATTCTTTGAGGAGATAATAAGCAGGTTAGACCAAGGAGAGCCAATGGATGTTATCTACTTGGACTTCCAAATAAGGTGCCACACAGAAGGCTACTGAGTTAGCTAAGGGTCCATAGTGTTCGAGGCAAGGTGCTAGCATGGATAGAATCTTAGCTATCTGGCAGAAAGCAAAGAGTGGGGATAAAAGGGTCCTCCTCAGAATGGCAACTGGTGATTAGTGGTTTTCCTCAATGCTCAGTGTTGGGACCACAACTTTTCACTTTATACATTAATGATGTAGAGGAAGCAACTAAGGGCATTCTGGCTATTTTTGCAGTTGATACAAAGATAGGTGGAGGGGGCAGGTCGTACTGAGGATGTGGGGAGGCTGCAGAAGGATTTAGACAGGTTAGGAGAGTAGGCAAAGAAGTGGCAGACTATATACAACTTGGGAAAGTGTGAGGTCATGCACTTTAGTCAGAAGAATAAAGGCATGGACTATTTTCTAAATGGGGAGAAAATTCTGAAATCTTAAAGAACCCTGATAGTCCTCGTCCAGGATTCTCTTAAGGTAAGCTTGCAGGTTGAGTTGGTAGTTAGGAAGGCAAATACAATGTGAGATTTATTTCGAGAGGTCTGGAATAGAAAAGGTGGGATGTACTTCTGAGGCTTTATAAAGCTCAATCAGACCACATTTAGAGTATTGTGAGCAATTTTGGACCCCATACCTCAAGAAGAATGAATTGGCACTGGAAAGGGTCCAGAGGAGGTTCACAAGAATGATCCCAAGAATGAAAGACTTAACCTATGAGGAATGTTTGAGGACTCTGGGCCTATACTCAATGGTGAGGATGAGGGAGGTTCTAATTGAAACTTACAGCATACTGAACAGCCTAGATAGAATGGACGTTGGGATGTTGTTTCCGTAAGCAAGAAAGACTTACAGTAAAAGGAAGACCCTTTAGAACGCAGATGAGGAGAAACTTCTTCAACCAGAGAGTGGTGAATTTATGGAATTCACTTCCACAGAAGGCTGTGGAGGCTAGATCAATGAATATATTTAAGACAGAGATAGATAGTTTTTGATTGACAAGGGGATCAAAGGTTATGGGGAGAAAGTGGGAGAATGGGGTGGAGAAACTTATCAGCCATGACTGAATGGCAGAGTAGACGCGATGGGCTAAATGGCCTAATTTCTGCTCTTATGTCTTATGGTCTTATGGTCTAACTGCAATTTGACATTCCTACCTATGCTTAATATTCCCTTTGGTAATCAAACTGCTTTACAGCTGAAACATTTTTGAAGTGTAGACAGTTATAAGGTAGGAAACACAGTGGTTATTTAGGGTATAAATAGCAATGTGATAACAACTAGTAACTGTTTGGAAAGCTCTAATGTTGAATGTTCAATCTTACCCATATGGCATATCCTGCTGGTAACAACTCCATGTTACTACCCACATTCTGCTTCCACTCAGCGGAAGCAACAATTTCTTCATAGAACTCCTGGCAGCACAACCATATCATTTATATAACAGCACTGCTGATGAAGTTACTACTGCTGTTCCACTGTTTGGTGAAGGGAACAAATCTCTCTAAATTGGATGACGCCATTTAGATAGACATCAAGAGAAGCAATCTGGTGGACAACACAAACGATCCCTGCAGACATGGGTCTAGCCATCCATCTGGTGACTTGCAGCACTTTTATGTCATTGAAAAATGGATTGTGCCCTGCCAAAGATCTGTCTCAGTGCTTAGACTGACATTTCCTATGTTAACTCATTTGAAGTATATGTTGGCATAAACACAGCATAAAATGAGAGCATTCTGAAATGCAATGGAAATATGCCTTCAGAAAGCCTACATTGCCTAAAGACTGCAGGAACTGACTGAGAACAGCAGATATTGTAAGGAACTATACTTAGTTTAGTGAGTCCCATGTTTTTGTGCCATTTTACAAGAATATCTAATATGATTTAACAGAGGGAGGAAAGAAAAGGCAACAGTATGACATAAAGATGGAGAAGAAGCCTATCTGATAATTGCCTTTGATGAACTTCTCAAGACATGACATAAAAGATAACACTTTGACTAAGTTTTTGGTCATCTGACCTAATCTGAAGTTTGATGTCATCTTCTAGTTATATTTCTCCTCTGAAGTACAGTGGAACCTCGATTATTCGAATACCAATTATCCGAAAATTGGATTATCCGAAGGAGATCTCCAGGTCCCGATGGAAACATTCCATCACAGACATGTTTCCAATAGTGATTGCATCTTTTGTCTACAGTGATTAAACAGGCACCGTCCCCAAGTAACTGACCTTCTGCCCTCTCTCTCTCTCGCCACACTTTCCCTGGAGTTCCACATAGGGGTGCACCTTAAACAACCCCCCCCCTCCCCTCGCCTTCCCCAGATAATCTCTCCAACATTGTCCTGTACAGGGCAAAGGTGGAACCTGTCAAAAAGGTGCACTAAAAGATTGTGTGTGTGTGTGCTATTTGGAGACTTACCCCACATTTAAAAGACACTTAGATGAGTACATGAATAGGAAAGGTTTGGAGGGACATAGACCAGGAGCAAGCAGGTGGTAGTAGTTTTGTTTGGGATTATGCTCATCATGGACAGGTTGGACTGAAGAGTCTGTTTCTGTGGTGTATGACTTTATGACTATAAAAGGAGAAATTTTCTCACTCAATTGGTCATAAATCTTTGAAATTTTCATCAGAGACCTGTGGATGCTCAGTCATTAAATATATTCAAGACATAGGTTGATAGATTTTGGATGCTTGGGGAACTAAGGGATATGAGAATAGTGATGGGAAGATGAAATTGTGGTAGAATATCAGCCATTATCATACAGTAGCAGGATGATAGAACAGGCTCAATGGGCTGAGGTACCCTTGCATCTATTCCTGACATTCTTATATTCTTATTTACAATGGTGGAGTACCACTCTGACTACTGTTAGCTGCTCAAATAAGAATTGGTAAATTGACGCTCCAAGTGTTTTGCTTCAACTAATATGTATTGATCAGAAAATGTTTAAATTATCAGATTTTATAGCTCTAATATGAAAACAGAAATTCTCATTAGGCAGGTTTAATGAAAGCCACTTTCAATAGTTAATAGTTTATCTGGATAAATTCTATGTGAAAAAGTTATTGTTTGACATAAAACATTTATGTGCTGAATTTGCACTAAGTTATGAATGTTAGGTCTAACTAATGTCAATGCTGATTTTGTTTGATAGAAGACCTAAGGAACTATTAACAGGTTATTTGGAATATCAAAACACAATCTTTCAGAGTCAGCATAGTTTTGTGAAGGGTAGAATAATAGTCATATGCAGAATGGAAGCAGATCCTTCAGCCCAAATTGTCCATGCCAACCAAACTTCCCAATCTAAACTAATCCCACTTGATTGTATTTGGCCCAAATCCCTCTAAACCTTTCCTATCCATGTACCTATCCAAATGATTTTTTTAGAAACATTTTTATTAGAGACCTTTTTAAATCTTTTACAAAACATCTACATACAATAAAAAGAATAATACCCAGAAACAGAAAAATAGAGGCAGTCCAACAAAATCATGTCGCAATACTATTAGTAATGAACGACCTACTATTCTACCAGAAAAAAACATATCTATTTAACTTAAAATAAACTACAAACAAATTAAATAAAAATTAAACTAAACTGAATTCAAATGAACTTCAATTAAATTATATCTCACTACTTTATTCTATTTCACTCATCACACCTCCACTGAGGCTTCCATCCCTGGGAGCACCTGACATTGTACCTGTATTCTTTATCCCCCAGCCTCCCCCTCCCAGGGCTCCATGGGCACCCATACTGATTCCCACAGCTATACCATGGCTCTAGTTAATATAAGTTTATATAATTTAGAAAGGGCTGTCACGTCTTGTAAAACTGCAATGTTTTGTGGTGCACCATACTTGTGAGGTAATCTTGGGGGAGATGCTCCATCATCAGCCTATGCTACCCCATAGGACCTGATGGTTTCTCCAACGTCCAATTCATTAAATGTTCTTCCTTGCACAGTGGGTAAGAATGTTACACAATCTCTTCCCGTATTTCCCCAGAGAGGGAAAATGTGGCAACCTCAGAAGAAGAAATACCAGATTTACGTTAACTTCAATCCCCAGGTATCCTTTAGCTCCCTATTATAGTATTCCAGTGTCTCTGGATCTTGCAACATGACCAGTAGCAGTGTGTAAGAGTGTCTATACTAATATTACATTTGGGACGCCCTGATGACGCTCCTCTCTTGAACTTAGCTAGTCTCTCTGGCACCATATGAGCCTTGCGTAAGATCTTCAATTGCATGGCCTGCACTCTGTTACATACTGAAATTTTCCTTACATTTCCCTATATATCTTCCCATACCTCTGGTGAGATATCCTCTCCTGGCTCCCGATTCCACATCCTACAGAATCCTTCCACATCCCCTAAGGCACGACCTTTCTATAAATGCTACAAAATACTGACTGAAGGAACAGACATACATTGGAGTACTCTTTTCTCCATGTCTGACTTGTAAAACTGAGCCAGGAGCGTGGTCTTCCTCTGTATATAATCCCTTATCTGAAAGTACTGGAAAAGGTCCCTATCAGACAATCCATATTTCTGACTTAACTGGCTAAATGACATCAAAATCTCCCTCTCAAACACATCTCCCAGGCAAGAGATTCCCTAATTCTCCTATAACTTAAAGCCGGAATCCATTGCCCCAGGTTTAAATCCTTGGGCTCCAACCAGCGGGGTAAACAGCGAAGTCTTGGACCAATTGCCCTCGTCTTGCCCCATTATCCTCCAGGCTCTCACTGTATTCTTACACTGCTCGGTCATGGATTTCACCTTATCCATAGATAATAGATCAACTCGGGGACATCTTAACTGCGAGGCTTCAACGTCAAGCCAAATCGACTCTGAATTTCCCTGTACCCAGTCACTAACATATGCTAATAGGGCACTTATTTTATATTTCTTCAAGTCTGGAAGATCCACCCCTCCCTCACCCTGCGAGAGCTGCAATTTGATAAATTTAATTAGAGGGCGCCTGTGTCACCAAATAAAGGATCCTAGCTAGCCATTGAGCCTCTGTAACACTCGTCTGTGTAGTAACAATGGGAGCATTCTCATAGGGTATAGCAGGTGCGGAAGGACATTCATTTTAATCAGGGCTATTCGGCCTAACCATGATAACGGTAACCCCTCCCACTGCTGCAAATCCTGTTTTATCTTCTCCAATATTTGTACATAGTTAGCTCTATACAGCTGGTGGAAGGCAGGAGTAATAAAAATTCCCAAATACAAAAAACCTTTTGACGACCATCTAAACGGGAACTGCATTCCATCCTTCAGATTAGCACCTCCACTAATTCCCCCCACCGGCATGGTTTCCGATTTTGTAAAGTTGATCCTGTAGCCCAAGAAACTGCCAAATAAAATAATTGTTTGAATCAATCAAGGAACCGATTTCTCCAGATTGGCCAAGAACAAAAGGATGTCTTCAGCATATAGGGTGATCTTAAGGTCCCCCATTCCCACCCTTGGCACCACTATTTCAGGATCCCTCCTGATAGCCTCAGCTGACGGCTCAATCACTAAAGTGCATAACAGCAGTGAAAGACGACATCCCTGTCGACTACCTCTCCCAATATCAAAGTTATCTGACTTAGTGCTGTTTGTACTGACTGCCACCTTCGGATCATTATACAATGCTGCCACCCATCTGGCAAGGATCCCCCAAACCAAAACCCTCTAGAACCCCGAACATTTACAGACATTCTATCCGGTCAAACGCCTTTTCTGCATCTAGGGAGACCACCAAACCCGGGATCAATCTTTGCTGGCATACTTGCACTATGTTCAGTATCCTCCTGATATTGTTGGAGGAGCTATGGCCCTTAACAAAACCCATCTGATCTTTTATAATATGGGGCAAGACCTTTTCCAACCTCAGAGCCAGCATCTTGGATAGACTTTTAAAATCTACATTCAACAGTGAAATTGGTCTGTATGAAACACATTCTTCGGGGTCCTTCCCCTTCTTTAAAATGAGGGAGATATTAGCCTCCCTAAGAGAGGACGGAAGACAATCCTGTGTATATGAATAACTATACATCCCCAGGAGTGGCTCCACCAACACATTTATGAATTCTTTATAGAATCACTTGGGAATCCATCTGGCCCCAGTGCTTTGCCACCCCTGGAGATACTTTATTGATTATTGCACTTCCTATACCGTCTTAGGCACATTCAACAGGGAAGCCTGTTCCGTGTTTATACTGGGGAGGTCCAGATTCTCAAAAAAGAACTACATTCTCGCTGCACCGTGTTCGCCTCCCTCTGACCAATGTAGCTCCAAATGTTTTTTAATATTGGAACTGTATCTACACCTCTCACTTCCTCTCATATTTAACTAATTTGTTAGAGTTCTTCAAAGATGTAACAAGCAATCTGGACAATAGGATCCTGTAGATATAGTATGTCTAGACTTCCAGAAAGCATTTGAAACAGTGTCACCCAAAAGGTTAATAAACAAGGTAAGATGACAGGGGTTAGGGGATAATATATTAGATTGGATAACGGCTTGGCTAATTAACAGAAAACAGAGTCAGGATAAATAGGTCTTTTTCTGTTTGGCAAGTTTAACTCGTGGGGTGCCATGGGTTCAGTTCCTGGGCTCCAAATACTTATAATCTACATTAAAGACTTGGACACAGAGACAGAATATACCAAAGTCAAATTTACAAATGACAATAAAGTAGTTGGAAAATTAAGTTGCAATGAAGTAATAAGAAATTTACAAATGGATTTGGATAGGTTAGGTGAATTGGAAGCAATTCAGAGAAGGTTTGCTATTAATTCCAGAGATGAAAGGCTGTTTTACTAAGAGACTCAGCAGTTTATACTTATTTGCTGGAAGAATAAGAGAATATCTAAGTGAGTTATATAAGATAATAAAGAGGATGGACAAAGTAGATGTACAGCTTCCCCTTGTGGGACTATCTAGAATGAGAGGTCATATTTTTAGGCTAAGGGATGGCAGCTTTAAAACAGAGATTAGGGGGAATTACTTCCCTCAAAGGATCAAAAGCAGGAATTCATTACACCAGAATGCAATGCATGCCAAGGCACTGAATAAATTTAAGAAGGAGATCGGCAGATTTTCAATTAGTAATGGGTTAAAGGGTTATGGGGAGCAGGTAGGAAGGTGGAGTTGAGGCCAAGATGAGATCAACCGTTGTCATATTGTATGGAAAATCAGACTCAAGGGGCAGAATTGTCTACTCCAGCTCCAAGACCTTACATTGAATCACAGTATGTAAGGTTTTTTGGTTATATTACATGAAATATAACATCAAGAAGAACAAGCATCAACTTGCATTTATATAGTATCGATTACTATATTAAAAAAATAATATTTTTCATAGATGCAAAATCAATAAAAATGAATGCTGAGCCAAATATAATGTGGGTGACCAAAAGCTTGGTCAAATAAGCAATGAGAAATATAGTAGCAATATATGAGCAATAATGAGGAGAAAGAAAGGACTGCAGATGCTGGAGATTGGAGCTGAAAAATGTGTTGCTGGAAAAGCGCAGCAGGTCAGGCAGCATCCTGAAGAAGGGCTTATGCCCGAAATGTTGATTCTCCTGCTCCTTGGATGCTGCCTGACCTGCTGCGCTTTTCCAGCAACACATTTTTCAGCTCTGATCTCCAGCATCTGCAGTCCTCACTTTCCCTCTGTTTTATGCCTTCACATCAGATTACTTCTCACTTCATTTTGTCTGTCACTACCAAACTCTCTCGCTTTTTTAACGGCAAAAGCCTTCAAAAAGTTGAAACATCTTTGAACCTTACTAAGGACTGTAAAAAGAATGGCCCCCTATTTTGCCATTTCCCTTTAAATCAAACTAGCTGTAAAATTCACCTGAAATATATCGCCCAATTCCATCATCACGTTATCTGCATCAAAATGGAGCATGAGTAATCACAATGATAATTTGACCATAGAACCAATGTGCAACCAGCTCAATGTACTTCTGTTGATCCTTATACTCACATTGAACCTTCTGTGATTAATTACATCGATGCCTGAAAATCTAGGCTTTTCTCTGAAAATGTGTTTCTTTAGATTTGATTCTCTATGGGAAAAGAGCACATTGTGTTCATAATTATTATAGACATAACAGATAAGGTTTGCATGGGTGTTTAGTTATTTAAATTGAGCTTACTTCTCCTTTGCATAGTACACCAATAAGATTGGTACCGATCCTATGAAATGGCTGTTACATCAAAAATGATTAATTAAATGAATTAATAGTTCAACTTTGGGTCCTTTATCATCTTTAGTTGCAGCAACACATACTGTCAACTGTGTTTAAATAATTCAAATTTTTAATTGTATTCAGTCTTGTACACTACTGGGAGCATGCAACTAAAATTATCAAAGGATTTCAAACCACATTTGGTGAAATTTGTTAAATCAATAATACAGTTGGCAATGTGAAAGGTTTTGAAGCAATCATATCAGTCAAACTATGTGTCTTCTTTTGAAACAGAAGAAGAAATCTGGACATCTAAAAAAAACAGGAGTGTCAATAGTTCTGTCTGCTCTGACAACTGGCTCTGAGGAAGCCAGTCCAAGGTCAATACTAGGCACATGTAAATAAAGGGTGACTTGGTGATGGGAAACTGGCCTCTGTGGAGATATTTCAATTATAGTCAGACAAAGCCTGGCTAAACGGGTCTCAGAATGTGATTTTTCTCCTGCAGTGGCCTATAGCAGCAGCTGTTAAGTTAGAACAACCAACAATGACACAGCAGTATTCCTCCATCTTATAACATATTAGTGCAGGTTTGCTCTATGATCAAAGCTTATAGTAGTTAGTTTAAAATCCAGCTTGATTATCAAAGAATATTGCCATTAAACATTTTCTCTGGGCATCAACAGTGCTAAATCTGAGAGTGGTGTTTAATAGGGAAAAACAATAAAGTCTTCATTCCTGATTAAAGACAAAATTATTTTGACAACTTGAACATGCACAGATATCAAGGTCCAGAATAGGAAGATTAATTATGGTCTTTCAAACTCTTATGATAATATTGTTTTCTGTTCTTTATCTTTGAAGTTGAAAGTTGAAAATTTTAAGTGCAGGCTGTTCCTAAAATTATTGTATATGATCCTATCTAGGGACAAGGGCAGAACTTGGCTTGAGGTTTTCAATAGGTTACTCAAAACAGTTCAAGGTTCACAAAATAGAAATTCAAAGGTATAATCAGTCAAGGGAGAGTCAGGGACAGCAACCCCACGTGGCTAAAGTACTGCTGTTAGTTGGTTTGTGCCAGCAGTTGGAAGCTGGAGTGCAGCCTTATCAATCAAAGTGGAATGATATCTCAGGAAAAGCATTTGTGTTGCTACCTGGGAGTTGAACACTGGTTGGCTGCAGTGTGACTCAGGAGCTGGTACCATGCCTGTGTTTAGATACAAGAGTACAGCCCAGCCAAAACAGTTAGATGCAGAGTCAGAGGGAGAAAGAAGACAAGACATCTATGTCTGTAAGCAGATCTGAAAGAGAATTTGAAAAGTGCATCTCTTGGATGACAATTGTACCCATTGGATCGTTGGTAGCATCGAGTTCCAGTCAGTTGTGTCTAACTAGCTCTGTGAAGGAGAGAGACTTAAATTCCTTCTGTAGAAAGGATTTTTATAATCATAGTGGTCATCTGTATGGACTGTTGGGAAATTTGTGGCACAAAAACAGAGATGGCTGGAATAGCTCAGCAGGTCTGGCAGCAGCTGTGGAGAGAAATCAGAGTTAACATTTTGTGTCCTGTGGACCCAAAACATTTACTCTGATTTCTCTCCACAGTTGCTGTCAGATTTGCTGAGCTTTTTCAGCAATCTCTGTTTTTGTTACCAAATTACAGAATCTGCAGTTTTTTTCAGATTCTATTGAGAAATTTGTGGCATCTGTCTGGATTGTATTTGCCACTTGACATGCAGTCTGTAGGGTATTCAACTATCATTTCTCAGTTAATCCTCATTCATCTCATATTCATTTCAGATGTTAGGTTAGTATTTTGCTTTCTAACTTTGTGTATTAATATTTATTTTTGAGAAAATATATATTTTGAGAAAGATTTTTGCCCTGAACTCACCAGATCAACTCATGTGAATATCATTTCAAGAAAATCAAAATATGTACTGTATGAGATGAGGATGCTGATAAGTAGAGGTGATGCCATGTGGGCGGCACGGTGTCATAGTGGTTAGCACTGCTGCCTCACAGCGCCAGAGACCTGGGTTCAATACCCGCCTCAGGCGACTGACTGTGTGGAGTTTGCACGTTCTCCCCGTGTCTCCGTGGGTTTCCTCCGTATGCTCCGGTTTCCTCCCACAGTCCAAAGATGTGCAGGTCAGGTGAATTGGCCATGCTAAATTGCCCGTAGTGTTAGGTAAGGGGTAAATGTAGGGGTATGGGTGGGTTGCGCTTCGGCGTGGCGGTGTGGACTTGTTGGGCCGAAGGGCCTGTTTCCACACTGTAAGTAATCTAATCTAAATCTAATCTAATCTAATCTAAGAATGCACTTGTTAATGCTGATAAACAGTTAACTGTCAGGGTTTGATTTTTTTTTAAATTAGAGCCAATGAATGACTGAACTATTGTATTGAGTTGAAACAGATGCAGTGTTTTTGTCTGCAAGGACTGGTGGATCATATCAAATAGCAAGGTACTGACCATACTCAATCAACCAGCATTTGTAAAACTTGCAACAGTGTGCAACACTAAATGTAATTCTGTAATTGGATAATATTGGCCATATTTCCTAACCAATTTAGGATTGTCAGGGAGGCTTGCAGTACAGCACACTTGCATCAGTGCCTGCCAAATTTAAAGATTAAACAAAGTCTTGCAGCTGTCAATCAGTATTAATATGTTAATTTTCCATGGCGATATCTTTGTCAATCAGAGTCCACTTGCTAAACAATTAGAACTCTCCTTTCATGTAGTCTAAAGTTGGTGTTCCCCTTCAATTAGCATTCTTATAAATTGTCCTGATTAAGAGAAGAAAAAAATGTTTCATCATAATGTCTTTAATCAGCAAGACTCAAGTTCTGTACTATCAAATGACTAATTGTTTGTTTGTTAAAAACTATGGAATTTTGTGGCTTTATTCTCTTAGAAAGCATCTGGATTTAAAACTTTGTCTACTTAAAGCACCAGAGTTACAGATCCCCAACCACATTGTATCATTGCATTTGGCAGTCTTGCCTGGAATTCTAATACCTTGTAAAGAATCCATTTCTGTGTGATCAGAATCCTACTCAAAGCTTCCCTATGTGTTTATGTGACTTAGAAACAACATCATGTTTTGAGACTATTATGTAAATTTCTCTTTAAGTTACAGTTATGCTGGGGAAAGAACAGCACTCCGAAAGCTTGTATTTCGAAATAAACCTGTGTCGTTTTTAACTTTGTCCACCCTAGTCCAACACCAGCATTTCCTCATCATCAGTTTTAAATGGAATGATTTTGTCTGTATCAAGTTATACTATTTTCATAGGACCATGATGAATTTTTAAAAAGACCTTCTACATAATGTATGAACCTCAGAAAGACTTTATGGTTCTCCCTGAAAGTTCTGAAAATAATCCCAAATTAATTCTTTAATCGAATAATAGATCTGGCTATTTTATGTGGTGTTTACTGTAGTTGCATCAAGGTTGATAAATCGCACATGGAGAACATTTTATTTTTCAACTGACTGAAGCCTTTTGATGGATCTCTAACTAAAGGATTGAAAATGAATTTTGGGTTAGTCAAAAAGAAATGGCAGTAATTTAAAAGGATGAATTGTAAGAATAGCAGATGAAAAAAAGTTAAGAATTATATATGTATAATTTTATTGTGGTATTCTTAAACAAGAAGTCCAGAAAATTAAAGAAAAGAAAATAATGAAATAATGAGATGAGTTTCTCAGTGTCAAGATGGTTTTGGTTTGTAAATAAAAGCATGGGTTTACATGTGTGGCAGGCTGATTTAGCACACATGAAGAGGAGAGACAGGTTTCCCATGTATTGAAAATTATAGTGGAGAGGTTTTTTCAAACTGAAACTACAAAACAAAACAACTTATGTAACATGATTAACATAATTAAATTTCCCAAGACACTTCATATGAGCAATAAAAAACAAAACATGGTACTGAACCATATAATGAGACATTGAAATATCAAAGCCTTGATTAAAGAGGTAGATTAGAAAGAATGTTACAAAAGCATGTAAGCTAGAAAAATGAGGTGGAAAGGTATAGGGAAGGTACTCTCAAGCTTAGGACCGAGACAACTGAAAGCACAAAGACCAAAGTTGAGTAATCAAATTCAGGGATGCTCAAGATGCTTAATTAGAGGAGTACAGATACCTCAAAGGATTTGAGAGACTGTACTAATATGGAGGGTGGAAGAAATGGAGAGATCTAAAAACCATTTTAAAATCAAGACATTGCTGACCTGAAGCCAATGTAGGTTAGCAAACAGTGCTGTACTAGGTGAGCAAGCCTTTGTGTGAGTTAAGACATAAGCAACAAATGTTTGGATGATCTTGAGTTTATAGAGGCTAAAATATGGAAGACCAGTTAAGAGGAATTTTAAATTACTAAGATTAGAGGGTTCAGCAGCAGATTAACTGGAAATGAGGCAAAGTCAGGCAACACCATAGGGGTAGAAAGAGACAATCTTATTAACGGCAAACATAAGGTCAGACCTTGGGGTGGTGGGGTGGCACGGTGGCACAGTGGTTAGCACTGCTGCCTCACAGCACCAGAGACTCAGGTTCAATTCCTGCCTTAGGAAACTGTCTGTGTGGAGTTTGCACATTCTCCCTGTGTCTGCGTGGGTTTCCTCCGGATGCTCCAGTTTCCTCCCAAGTCCAAAGATGTGCAGGTTAGGTGAATTGACCATGCTAAATTGCCCGTAGTGTTAGGTGAAGGGGTAAATGTAGGGGAATGGGTCTGGGTGGGTTGTCTTTGGAGGGTCGGTGTGGACTTGTTGGGCCGAAGGGCCTGTTTCCACACTGTAAGTAATCTTATCTTATCTTGAGGTTATGAAAAGAAAGAATAATATGTCTCTATGTATTAGAAGAAGCTGTAGCATTATTTATGCATATTCACTTTTTAAAGAACTAATATTTTACATTGTAATAGTTCTTTTAAGTGTATTATGAGTATCCAACTCTTCAATATGTGTTTTTGCATTTTTGTCAGTTTAATCACTGAGATCTTGATTTTTTTTTGTATATATACATGTATACTGATTTTTGATCTGATCATGTAATATCATTATCTCTGTGTCACATTCATTTCAAGTTTAATTCAAATTCTGATGTTGCTAATTCTTGGAGATTTGAGAAGACATTGTAAACATATGAAAAAAATATCCTATTATTCAGATTATTAGCTGTTTTTCAATGTCTAAGAATGAAAAGTTAATATAGTCAGGTATAGAAATCAATAGAACCACACTTTCTAATGTGTTTCCTTTCCTTAATGCTCATAAGTAATCAAGAATAATCATGGCATAATAAAGAAAGCAGCATCTAACCATGGCCAAAGGATCATATCAACAGGAACCCCTTGAGTACATTTCACCGTTCAAACCAATTTATAAACAGCACTACCATAATTAATCTAAGATCCACAAATATTTCATCAATTTCATTCTAATTACTGGTAATATTCAAAGCATTAACAATCACAACATTCACAAGGAAAAAAGCAAAATACTGCCAATGCTGAAAATTAGAAATAAAAGATGAATACTTGAAAATCTCAGCAGATTTGCCATAACTGTGGACAAGGAAAGAGTTAACATTTCAGGTTGATGACCATTTTGTCAGAATACAATCAAATATACCGACACCTAGTCTTCTGACAGTGCCTTGCAATGCCTAAAGCTGATAGCAAGCTCATGGAAATAAATCGGTAACATTTCAGTTTCAGTTTGTTAATTTCACGTATGTTTCTGTGACTTCAACCCCCTGATTAACAACAATTTAAACCAACCTCCTTGCAAATTTAGACTCATCTTTGATTTCAAAATGAACTTTAATGCACATATTTGTACCATCTGACGGACTGCCTATTTTTAACACCACTAAGCATTTCCTGCCTTCAGTCCTGCCTCATTTCATCTGTTGCAGAATTTTATTCATGCCTTCATTACCTTATATTTGACTATTTCAAAGTACATCTGGCTGGTCTCCCACACTCTAACCTCTGTGAACTTGAGATAATCAAAATCTCTGATGCCCTTTTCTGAACACACACCAAGTGCTGTTCATTTTTGACTCCTGTACCCAATGAGCTGCACTGTCAAGCCAAGTCAAACAACTTATTGATCTTAGAAGTCTCATTCTTGCTTTCAGATTTCTCCATGGTCTCTTTCCTTTCCCTGTTTGTAATTTCCTTAAACTCCACAACTCTCCAAATATCTGCAGTCATCTCACACCGGCCTTCTAAGCATTTCCAAATTTAAAATCTCCACCATTGTTTGCTGCATCTTAGTCCCTTAGGCAGCTCTGGAATTCTCTCCCTACAACTCTCTGTCTTGCTATCACACTTATCTCTAAGACACTCATAAAATAAGGCCTCATTTTGGTTATTTGACGTATCATCTTCTTATGTGACTCATTTATCATACTTTGTCTTATATTGTTGCTGGAAAGGCCCTTGAGATGTTTCACTATGGTAAAGATACTACATTAATATAGGTTTCTGATATTGTTGCACAGAGAAATAATGTCATATTGCTCAAGAAAATTAAGATCAAATTTCCTCAGAGTGAACTGCACAATATAATAAGGCATAGAGCACATATCCATTTATTTTAGCTCTTAGGATTTAGAACCTGGAGAGCTAAAATGATAACCTCATACATCAGAATCTCTCCTAAAATTTGTAGTTTGTGAGTTTAGCTTCCATCTTGACAAGACATTTTCTCTAGAAATGAATTGAGATTGTCTATGTGTTTTGTAAGTGGCTTGACTTAAGCCACTAGATATATATTCAATAGATTTTCAATGTAAGCCCTAAGTCCAAAAACTGATCACTTGAATGCCAGTAAGTAGGTTGACATATTGTTATACTAGCGAGTTTTAAGTTTTGTTATACTTAAAGCAATATGTGAAAGTACGATCAGAACTTTGGACAAGTACTAGCAGACTGAATCAAAATGAATTTATAAAATCTGATATTATTATGGTAATTCTTGGTTGAAAGCCATCTAATCATATAATAATAACAGCAGTAATTGCTGCTGTTAATTAGTGTATCTGGCAAAATATTTAGTAGAAAATGTAACCAATAGTATTTCCTTAAATTATTTGGTAGATCTAATGACTTTTGGTCTGAGACTGAGCTATTCATACCTCGACCACAACGACAGCAAGTTGTTGTGAACACCAGGACCTGCAAGTTCCCCTCCAAGCCACCTGACGTGGAACCCTATACTGTACGCTTCATTATCCAGGGTCAAAATCCTATAATTTCCTTCCCAAAAGCACCATGGGTGTATCTGCTTCTCATGGACTGAAGTATTTCAGGAAGGTAGCTTACCATCATCTTCTCAAGGGCAAATAGGGACGGGCAACAACCATTGTTTAGCTAGCGATGTTTACATCCCAAGAAAGAATAAAACAAAAACCCATAAAGTCTTATTTTCTAGCCTTTTGATTATTCGTCTGGAACAGAATAGTACTTCAATTAACCTGGATATTAATAAGGCAGGGAAAATTTGTTCAAGAATGGAACCAAGGATGGGAAGGGAAGAATGAGGAAAATCAAAGAAAACGAAAGGAGAAAAGATCCACAAAAAGTAAATGGTTGTATTTGGATTAAATAAAAAATGATATAACCTTAAATTTTTAATTTCAAGTGGAATGGCTGCTCTAGAGAGAATAACGCTTCGGCATTATGTTTCTTTCCCAGCAACATTCAAGTTTGAGTAAAGCATTGAAAACAAGAAATGCACCATCTGTTTAGCTGAGTATTGGTCCAGTGATGCCTGTCTTTCAACAGCTTCATGGTTCTGGAAAGCTGCCCAACCCCCTTCACTTGCTCCTCTGTCTGACAACAATAAAACAAGATATAAAAGTAATTTGTAAAAATCCGTTTATAGATATCATATCTCGATTAGTTTTCCAAAACGGAAGGATCTGTCATTGTAAAGTCTTGTGTAGGGTGCTTGATGTGAGATTAAATAGAAATGAAAGCGTTTGTTTGTTAACAGATGGTGGGTTCCTGGCGCTAGAAAATAGACTGTGGTGTTCAATCAGCGTTAGACATAGCAAATTTTAATAGATTTCTGTCTTCTTAAAGAATATAATTATTGTGATTTTATGTCAGTTGTTTAGATAATAAAAAAACAGCTTTATTGCCATGGATTCTGCTAAATAAGAGGGAAAAACGTTGAGCAAATAAAACTAAAAAATCCTTTCTTAGTTGTGGAAAACAGTGGTGACTGATTGTGTGCGCTGCATTGTATTTTTTTAAAAAGAAACCGGACAGTATATTTTATTTTTATTATAAAACAGTTCACTGACTCCTTTGAAGGGTGTACAAGTACTACGTCGCAGTGCAATTACCGAAGGGCGAATTAAATTGCAAGTGGCCCAGCGCAATTTGATTAAAGCCGTGAGGGAATACATTTTTCCTCA
The DNA here is from genome assembly GCF_004010195.1 of Chiloscyllium plagiosum. Classification (NCBI taxonomy): domain Eukaryota; kingdom Metazoa; phylum Chordata; class Chondrichthyes; order Orectolobiformes; family Hemiscylliidae; genus Chiloscyllium; species Chiloscyllium plagiosum. The sequence continues at coordinate 60,974,911 of NC_057714.1, forward strand.
AGAGAGCTGGGGGGCGAAGGGATGACCGAAAGGTTGGCGTGAATTGGCTGGAGGTGGAGGAGATCTGGACTGTGTGCAGCCCCTTTCTGTGTGTGTGTGTGTGGAGTCTGTTAGTGAGTTTATGAATGGTAATGACAGATACCAAAAGAAGAGGGGAGTGGCTGTTGATTTTTCCCCCTTCTCTCTGTGTCTCAGGGTATAGTGCCTTGTAGTGAGAGAGGGAGAGAGCAGCAGACGGGTGCAGCTCTCTGTCACTGTCACTGTGTGCAGGATCGCCTCCTTCTCCCGGCCGGCCGGCCCAGGCTGGCAGTGGGGGGAGGGGGAGGAGCTGGAGGGGAAAACAATCGCACACAGCCGCCGCGCCTTTTGTCCCGCTCGGGGCCCCGTCGCCCGGGGTGTGATGGGAGAGACCATGTCGAAACGGTTGAGATCGGAGCTGGAGATGGAGGAGCGCTCGTTCTGTAACCCGTACCCGGACTGCAGGGGGAACGGCGCCGCAGCCGCCTCGGCACCGGCTAACAGCTCCGGAGCCGGGCCGCACGACCAGCAGCAGCAGGAGGCGGCGGACTGCTTCGACTCGAGCGGGAAGGTAATAGATATAATAACAAGAACAGAAATAGCGATGGGTGATCCTCCGCCTCCGCCGCGGTGACAGGGCCGTCTGGCAGATATGTCCACCTGTCGGTCTCCTTCCCCAAACCCCCAGTCTCCGGGCTCCTGCCTTCTCCCGGGGAGGGAGCGGCACTTGTTGGTTCCGCCTCTGTAAACCCAGCGGGCGGACTCCGGTTTGTTTAACTGACTGCGGCCGAAAACAAGCATGACAGGCCAGGCACGAGGGGCTGAATGGTCCACTCCTGCTGCTCGTTTCCGCGACCCCACTTTGCTTTATGCCGACGTTTATGGCCCAACATGACAGGTGGTGGCACTTGAATTCTGCACAATTTCAACCTGGCCTCATGGCAACCATCTACTCACTGTCGATGGCTGTAAAATCCCCTGGTGTTTAGCAATGCCATTTCATGAAGAGAAATCCGCCATCCTTACCTACTCTGGCCAATATGCAACTCCACATCCACAACAATGTGGTTCACTCTTAATTGCCCTCTGGGTTTGGGGATGGGCAATCAATGCTGGCTTGTCTAACTAAAGAAATTGAGGGTTTGGTTAAGACAAAGAAGGAAGCATATGTCAGGTACAGTCAGGATAGATCAAGTGAATCCTTTAGAGTATAAAGAAAGTAGGAGTATACTTAAAAGGGAAATCAGGAGGGCAAAACGGGGACATGAGATAGCTTTGGCAAATAGAATTAAGGAGAATCCAAAGGGTTTTTACAAATATATTAAGGACAAAAGGGTAACTAGGGAGAGAATAGGGCCCCTCAAAGATCA
>NC_057714.1:60977415-60988158 GCF_004010195.1 Chiloscyllium plagiosum
GATAAATAGGCAAAGTCCTTTCCCTGGGGTCGGGGAGTCCAGAACTAGAGGGCATAGGTTTAGGGTGAGAGGGGAAAGATTTAAAAGAGACTAAGGGGCAACTTTTTCACGCAGAGGCTGGTACGTGTATGGAATGAGCTGCCAGAGGATGTGGTGGAGGCTGATACAATCGCAATATTTAAGAGGCATTTGGAAGGGTATATGAATAGGAAGGGTTTGGAGGGATATGGGCCGGGTGCTGGCAGGTGGGACTAGATTGGGTTGGGATATCTGGTTGGCATGGACGGGTTGGACCGAAGGGTCTGTTTCCATACTGTACATCTCTATGACTTTATGAACCAGTGACCCCACAAACTATGAATATTTGGTTTTAAAAAGCATTTGGGATGTACTATAGCAACTGATCAAATGTAGTAGAGATATCTGATTTGATCTGTTAGGTTAAAGTCTCAGTGAAATCGCGCCTCTACTCCGTCCTCTTAATCTGCATCATTTGAAGACTACACGTAGAGTCATAGAGTCATAGAAAGGTACAGCACAGAAACAGACCCTTCGGTCCAAATCATCCATGCCGACCAGATATCCTAAATTAATCTAGTCCCATTTGCCAGCACTTGGCCTAATATCCCTCTAAATGCTTCCTATTCATAGACCCATCCAGTTGCCTTTTTAAATGCTGTAATTTGTACCAGCCTCCACCACTTCCTCTGGCAGCTCATACCATACACTCATCACCCTTTGTGAAAATGTTGCCCCGTGGGTCCCTTTTATCTCCTTCCCCTCTCACCCTAAACCTCTAGTTCTGGACTCCCCCACCCCAGGGAAAAGATCTTGTCTATTTATCCTATTCATTCCGCTCATAATTTTGTAAACCTCTATAAGGTCACCCCTGAGCCTCCGACGCTCCATGGAAAACCGCCCCAGCCTATTCAGCCTCTCCCTATAGCTCAAATCCTCCAACCCTGTCAACATCCTTGTAAATCTTTTCTGAACCCTTTCAAGTTTTACAACATCCTTCTGCCTGGAAGGAGACTAGAATTGCACACAATATTGCAACAGCTGCCTTACCAATGTCCTGCAAAGCTGCAAAATGACCTCCCAACTCTTGTACTTAATGCTCTGACCAATAAAGGGAAGCATTCCAAACACCACCTTCACTATCCTATCTACCTGCAACTCTACTTTCAAGGAACTATGAACCTGCACTCCAAGGACTCTTTGTTCAGCAACACTCCCTAGCACCTTACCATTAAGTGTATAAGCCCTGCTTTGATTTGCCTTTCCAAAATGCAGCACCTCACATTTATCTAAATTAAACTCCATCTGCCACTCCTCAGCCCATTGGCCCATCTGATCAAGATCTTGTTGTACTCCAAGGTAACCACCTTTGCTGTCCACTACATCTCCAAAATTTTAAGCCCTTAGCTTAATTTTCTTTCTATGCTGATTTGACCTGCACTCCCAATAACTCAAATTAGGTCAGTTGGTTCAACTATAACACAAATTTACTATAACACAATTGAAGGATTTAGACCATGATTTGTAGAATAGTAAACTTTCCTTACCTATTGGCTATAACATTATTCCAGTCCCATTGGTTTAAATGGTGCTGCCATTACATGATTTTCTTATAACATGGGATTGCATGGGAACAGAACTATCGCGTTATCTCAGAACAGACTGAATATAGAATGTAGAACATTTCGGTACAGGAATTGGCCCTTTGGCCCATAATGTTGTGTTGAACTTGACACCAAATTAGATTAATCCCTTCTGCCTGCCCTTCATCCATATCCCTCCATTCTTTGCATATCCGTGTGCTTATCTAAATGTCCCTCCAATGCCCCTATCATATCTGCCTCGGCCACCATCCCTCGCTGCGCATTTGAGACTCATACCATTCTGTTTATAAAAAAGAGCCCATTATATCTCTTTTGAACTTTCCCCCTCTCACCTTTAAATGCATGCCCCCTAATATTGGACATTTCAATTCTTGGGGAAAAAGATTCTGACCGTCAATCCTATCTACGCATCTCATAATTTTATCGACTTCTATCAGGTTTCCCCTCAGCCTCCGCTGCTCCAAAGAAAACAACTGGATTTTTCAAATCTCTTCTTATAGCTCATACCCTGTAATCCAGGCAGCATCTTGGTAAACCTTTTCTGCACCCTCTCCAAACTATCCACATCCTTTCTGTAATGTGGCAACAAGAATTGAGCAAAGTACTCTGTGGCCCAGTTAAAGTCTTGTAAAGTTGCAACATGACACTTTGACCTTTGTACTCAATTCCCCGACCAATAAAGGCAAATATGCCTTCTTTGCCACTGTATCTACTTGTGTGACCACTTTCAGAGAGCTGTGGAATTGAAACCTGAGATCCCTCTCAACATCAATGCTTTTGGGGTCCTACCATAACTTGCATACTTTTCCTTAACGTTTGATCTCCCAAAGTGCAGAACCTCACTCTTATCTAGCAATTAAACTCTATCTGCCATTTCTCTGCCCATATCTGCAACTGACTATATCCCGCTGCATCTTTTCATAACCTGCTACACTGTCCAGAACTCCATCGATCTTTGTGTCACCTGCAAACTGACTAACCCACCCAACTACATTTTCATCCACAACATTTATATATATCACAAACCGTGGAAGTCCCAGTATGGATCCCCACCACTAGTCATGGACCTCCAGCCACAAAAACGCCCTTCCACCACTACCCTCTGCCTTCTATGGGCAAGCCAATTATGAATCCACACAGCCAAGTCATTGTGGATCCCATGCATCTTAATCTTCAGGATGAGACTACTATGACATTGTCATAAGCCTGACTAAAATCGATGTAAACAACATCCACTGCTCTACCCTCATTGATCACCTATGTCACATCCTTGAAAAATTCAATCATGTTAGTAAGACATGACCTTCCCCACACAAAGCCATGCTGATGGTCCCTAATTAGACCGTGCTTTTCCAAATGCGCGCAAATCCTATCCCTGAGAATTCTCTCCAAAAGCTTCCCAACCACTGATGCACGACTTGCCAGTCTGCAGTTTCCTGGATTATTCCTATTTCCCTTCCCTTCGCTTCCATTAGTTACTTGCCAGACCTCTAGCATGCCTCCAGTGGCTAACGAAGATACAAAGATCTTGGCAAGGCCTCAAAAATTTCCTCTCTTGCCTCTCTCAATATCCTGAGGTAGATACCTTTGGCTCCTGGGGATTTATCTGTCTTAATGCTCTTCTAGAGACCCAACACCACTTCTTTCTTGATCTCAAAATGCTCTTGCACATTAGCATGCTCCACACAAAACTCACTATTCTCCATATCCTTCTTCTGGGTGAATAGCGATGCAAAGTACTCATTTAGGATCTCGCCCACATCCTCTGACTCCAAGCACAAGTTCCCTTCTTTGTCCTTGAGTGGTCCTGCCTTATCCCCTGTTATCATCTTGTTTTTAGTGTATGTGTAGAATGCCATGGGATTCTTTTTAACTTGACCCTAATTCCCTGCTTGAGTTCTTTCCTTGTTCTTTATATTTCTTAGGGGCCCTGTCTGATTTTAGCTCCCTAAGCCTTACATATGCTTTTTTTGACTAAATTCACAACCTCCCTCATTATCCAAGGGTCCCTTATTTTGCTATCCTTGTCCTTACTGGAACATGCCAGTCCTGAACTTTGAGACCCATGTAAACAACTCCCACATGTCACATGTGGAATTGCTGGATAAAAGTTCCTCCCAATTAACACTCCCTAGCTTCTGCCTAATACTGCCATAATGCCTCCCCCACCCCCCAATTAAGAATCTTCCTGCAAGGTCCTGACTCATCTTTATTCATAGTTCAAAGTTTGTGCGAAGATTTGTAGCTCGGGTGCTCGTTGTTGTGGTTCTGTTCGCCGAGCTGGAAATTTTTGTTGCAAACGTTTCGTCCCCTGGTTAGGCGACATCATCAGTGCTTGGGAGCCTCCTGCGAAGTGCTTCTTTGATGTTTCCTCCAGTGTTTATAGTGGTCTGTCCCTGCAGCTTTCAACAAACACATCGACCTGGACCCAATATACCAACCACTACAGCGGACAGCTGAAACTGACAACCGGAAGCGGCAGGGACAGACCACTATAAACACCGGAGGAAACATCAAAGAAGCGCTTTGCAGGAGGCTCCCAACCACTGATGATGTTGCCTAGCCAGGGGACGAAACGTTATTCATAGTTATCTGAAAACTTAAGGAGTTGTAATTACTATATGCTCTCCCACTGATAGGTCAGTCACCTGGCCAGGCTTATTAGTCAATACAAGGTCCAGTATGGCTCCTCCTCCTAATTGGTCCATGCACATTCTGTTTCAAGACACTGTATTGAATACACCTAACAGTCCTGGTCCATCTAATACTCTTGCTCTAAGGGAGTCCCAGTCAATATTGGAGATGTTAAAGTCACTCACTATGACAACATGTTGTTATTGCACCTTTCCATAATCTGCTTACATGTTTGTTTCTCAATGTCATTGGTGGCTTTTGGGGTGCATTGAGTATAATCTACCAGTGATTGCACCCATCTTACTTTTGAGCTCTGCCCATACTGCCTCATGGATGAGCCCTCCATTTATCAGAATTGGAAGATTAGTTATGTGCTTTGAATATCATTTCAAACATTTATATTAGCTTGAGATTTCTTGACTTTTAGGTTATTTCCTTAGAGGTTTTCTCTTCAAATCTCCTCTACTGTCCCACAATTGTCGACTGCCTGTTCAACACAAGTGCTTCTTGAATATAGCCACCATGGGTCAGAACACTCCTGGTTCTAATAACACTCTGGAGTCATAGAACAGTACAGCATAGGAATGGGCCTTCCAGTCCCCAGTATTAAGCGGAACATGATGCCAAATTAAACTAATCCCTTCTGCCTGCCCTTTGTCCATATCCTCCATTCCTTACATGTTCATGTGCTTATCTAAAAGCTCCACAAATGCCCCTATTGTATTTGCTTCCACCACCACCCTTGGCAGCACATTCCAGACACCTACTACTACTCTGGGAGGGAGAAAAAACTTGCACCTCACATCTCTTTTGAACTTACCCCTTCTCATCTTAAATGTATGACCCCTAATATTAGACATTTCAACATTGCATTTAAAAACTTTGATTTGGTAATCCCAAAATTTCAGTCTCAGTTATTAGATTACTGATCAAAAGATTTTTTTTTCAGAATTTCTTTTAGCCAGCATGGAAAATTTCTACTGAACTCTGCTAAATAGAGATATTCTGTGGTTTTATTTAAGTTTATCTTGTTGTCCTTTGACTGAACTATTATTTGAAAATTTAACCAATTTGCGTTGTATTTAAGAATCTAAGGTGAAAACTTTTGCTTTCATTGGTAACGACCTTGGATAGGGGCAAGTCATGTAATTAGATGGTTCTGAGTATGCAGCCCTGACCACAAGTAATTAATATAGGGTGCCTTGATCAGTCGCTCAATGTTCTTTGGACCCACCCACATCCTGATAGCTGCTGGGCACACTGCATGGTGACAAGCCTCCCTGCAGCTGGGTTAATACTGGCGGCATCTGGGTTAATATTAGTAGCAGCAGGATAAGACCCATGGGTTGTCATTAATTAGCTATTAAAGGGCGTCGATTGGTAGCATGTCAAGCATGGACCTCACTTTAATTAGCTGGGCTAATGGTGTATCTGAATTTTGCTTCTGGCAGTGTTAATTCATGGGTTGCTTCTGATCCTGGGATTCTGATGCCTGTTTCACAGTGGCAGCAGCTCCCCTATTGATGCTACTGAGCACAGGCTCTGTCTTGATTGGTTAACAGCTCTTGTAAGTGAGAACATCCTCCACAGGGGTCTTGATTTCAGGGGAAGACCTGTCAGTGTCCTCACCACTGTCTGACTTGTGATTCAGCAAGTCTTCGCAAAAAGGAGCAGTGAGGCTGCCTGGCTAGATATCCAGCCTGGATTAGTGGTGCTGGAAGAGCACAGCAGTTCAGGCAGCATCCAAGGAGCTTCGAAATCGACGTTTCGGGCAAAAGCCCTTCATCTTTTGCCTGAAACGTCGATTTCGAAGCTCCTTGGATGCTGCCTGATCTGCTGTGCTCTTCCAGCACCACTAATCCAGAATCTGGTTTCCAGCATCTGCAGTCATTGTTTTTACCTAGATATCCAGCCAGCAGGCAAGACCACAGTGCCTCAAGAATCTGCCCTAGAACATTCTTATAAATAAGAAGCGGTGGTGGCTTGAAAAGTAACCCTTGAAGTGCTTTCTTTATTTGAATGATTCCTTTCTGTGCTGACATCAACCGTCTGTTATTTTCTATCTTTCTGATGCTTTCCTATCTGTACCCAAGGTTTTTTTTTCTGATTCCCCACATCTTTGGACCTTTATACTAGTTGATATGTAAAACCATTTTACTTTTGGCTGAGGTTTGTGGAATACAAAACAAATGATTTATTTCCCCACAGTTGACCAACACAGATTTGATGCATTAGCTTTGGGGGAACTATTAACCTGTTAATAGTTGATCTTAGTGTTAAACACTAAGATCAATTAAGTGACGAACACAATCTTCAAGTAAAATACTTACGAATCTTTAGCTAATTTTTTTAAAAAGTGTAACTGACTTGTTTTCTCTTTTCACATCAGCTTCCTTCCCGGTAGCCCAATATCTAAATTGTGAAATGACAGATTACATTTAAACATTTCAAACTAAAGTTGTACTGGGAATAGTGCTGTGCTATTTAGCCCCTTGATTGTGCTCTGCCATTCAATGTCTTGTCACTGTTCTGATCTCTTTATTGCTGCCTTTGCCCCACAATCACTTTATTTTTCATTAATAAAAATCTGTCAAGCTCCGTTTTAAGTTTTAACAAATGAACTAGCAGCAGTTGTCATTTACATAAGCGTACCAAACTCTTATCATCCATTTAGAAGTCTGTCTTAGCTTCATAATTGCTTTCAATTTCTCAATGTATGAAAATTTGAAAAACATCTTAAAAAATTGATCAAATCCTCCTTTATCCATATAAATTTCAGGAAATGCAAACCTAATTTGTATAAACTCTCTATTTAACCTTTTGGAGGTCAGTTTCATTCCAATAAATTGTTTTTGCACTCTCTTAAAGACCAATATAATCTTTCTAAGCAGTGATGTCTGAGACTGCTCAATATCCTAGGTATAGCCTAAGACATTGAACAGAGATCTGTGAGATATCAACTTAATGCCATGTGGGTACAGCTTATTTTCATGAGGAGAATTAACAAACAACTAGGTCTGTTTTTCCTGAACTATGATTTCAAATCAGTATGTCAGGGCAAGTGACTGCAAATCCTGTAATGTTCATGAAAGTTTGTTGATACTGTAGGGTTTATGCTGAAAGAAAACATTGTAATTGGTTTTAGGAGGAGCAGGAGTTTTAAAAAGAATTAGTTTGAGTTCTTTGTTCTGTTTGAAGGAGACCTGACTGAAGTCAAATGTAAGTACCATCTCTGCTAGAAAAGAACATTGTTTAGTGGGGTTAAGGGACTAGGTTACTCCTGTAAGAGTTTGTGAAAATTGCCGACTAGAAGTGTTTCTTTTAGAACCTTGCAGATCATTATAATACTGAGAAAGTACAAGTTTTCAGTTTTGAGTTTTCCATTGGAAAGACTTGACATCTCACTGGACAAGACAGTAAGCCAAATCTAGATCAGGCAGGAAAGGAAGATTTTAAGTGGCTTTTTATTAACTGTAAAGCAATGATGTGCAATAAATGGTATTTCGTTTAGCTATGTATTTTGAAATCTTTCAAATGGTTGTATTAGTATCATAGAAAGTTGCATCATATAATCCCTACAGTGTGGAAACCTACATATCCCTGAACATATGGGCAATTTATCATAGCCAATTCACCTAACCTGCACATCTTTGTGCTGTGGGAGGAAACCAGAGCACCTGGAGGAAACCCATGCAGACACAGGGAGAATGCACAAACTCTACACAGCCAGTCACCCGAGGCTGGAATTGAACTCAGGTCTGTGCCGCAGTGAGGCGGCAGTGCTAATCACTGAGCCACCGTGCTGCCACTAAAAGATTACTGCCGGTAATAAGGGAGCACGGCTATTTCTGCCCAGTTACGAACCAGGGCCTGTTCGTGTGTGAGGCAAACGTGATAACCACCATACCGTAGAAACACACTGTCTTCAGAACTTCCAGGCAGCTTTCTCTCTCTAATGTACAACTTGTAAAACCAGATGAATGAGCTTGATGTTGGCTTATTAATTTAATAATAAGAATTAATTTAAAACGTGATTGTTAGTGTGTAAATATACACTTACCTATTTTATACCTAACTTTTCTCCAAGTTTCAGTAAATGCTGAAATGAAAATTTGTCACTGATGTTTTTTTTTCAAGCTGTGAAAACATCAAACTGTTTGTTTCGAGAGAGCTGTCAGCTTTGCATCACCATTTGAGGTGATAAGTTAATACTTTTCTGCATCAACTACACCTATAATGACGAGTAGTCATCCTGAACTTGGTGCTAGTATATTTGTGTCTGAGTTATGGGTTTTCTGACTGACTGTAATGATTTGATCACAGAATCTATGAAAACTAAATTGGCATTATTTGAAGCATTTTCTGAATGTTCTAGCCAGCAGTCCCCTCTCACCACCACAATTATAACATTATCTGCTGGTTAATTTAGTATCTGCCTTTGGGGTCTTGTGTACAAATTGGCTGTTGCAATTCCCTACGCAACAGCAACAGTACTTCAGAAATAACTCATTGGCTGAGAAGTACTGTAAATTAATATATTATACCATGCCTAGTATGACAACATTATGGATGTCTACACTTCTCAGAGTAACAAACCAAACTAAGAACACTAAACTTGGATATAACTGGAGGTTCCTCTCCCCACACAGATACATATAACACATTGCAGAGGCAAAATCTCTAACTTATTTAGGAATCAACTAAATGCTACAGTGGTCATCATCTTGAAATCATGAATATTTGGAAACAAAATGGACAAATGCTCCATTTATATTTGAGCATTTGTTCATCTTAATGCTATAATGTAAATTAGGTTGTGTTAATAATGACACTGCTGATTATCTTGGTGCTAGCAAATATAAGATGACTATTGCTATTTCAAGTCACAGGCTAAGAACTTAGTATGTTTGTAAACGCCAGCGACATGGTTTTCAAAGTGCTGGTCTCTCAAGACATACCCACAGTCATCAAAGAAGACCTAACAGCTAGTAAGTGAAATAGTGACCACGATTTTTGTTTTTTGTTGTCAGTAAGTGAAACCTATCCACAAATCAAACAATAGCAGATTCACAGCATTGATAATACTGGGATACTGGAGGGAGAAAAGTTAATGAATTCTGTAATATGAAGGCACTCAAGATCTATTCAGTGAAAACTGGAGAACCACTTTGAAAGATGTACAGCTGGTTCTTCTATAGCACATTCTTGTGCAACCCCACATTATAGAAAAATCGCTCTTTCGAAACAGCACTTAAATTGTTGGCACACGTTTTAAAAGTTTGTGCTTTAGAAACAGTGTCTCCAGTTTATCAATCACGTTACAATAAATTTGCATTAAAGAAACATTGCAGAATGACCTACACTACATAATATTAACAAACAATTCAAAGCATCAGGTACCTGTGTACGGCACAGTCAGTCTGTAGGTGTGAAATAAAGTTTGCAATCTAATAGAGATGATAGTATTCCAGAATTTAACAAATTTACATCCAAAGCAGCTTGGATTTATCATATTTTAGTGCATATTTGCTGATCCTGTTCCAAATTAGTCCATATCTTTTTTGTTTATAAAAAGAGGTCTTTACGCTCCTCTTCATTAACTCACTGCAGCGAATAACATCGTGGTTTTTAATCAGTGCCTTATTTTTGTGCTTAATGCTTTCTAATGGACTGGATCTTAAAGTTATTTCAGAAGTCACACAACACCAGATTATAGTCCAACAGGTTTATTTGAAATCACAAGCTTTTGGAGCGCTGCTCCTTCATCATTGTGTGATGATGCAGCAGTGCCTCAAAAGCTTGTGATTTCAAATAAACCTTTTGGACTATAATCTCATGTCATGTGACTTCTGACTTTGTCCACCACAGTCCAACACTAACATTTCCACATTAAAGTTATGTCATAATTCTATTGTGTACAGTGCAAATATTAGTGGATAGCCTAAAGTGCAGCTGAAGAAAAATCTGTTTTCAACCCCTAACTATGTTACAAGTTTTCTTTTTGCAAAGCTAAAATCAGATGATATTTCTAACTTGGTCAAATATATGATGTCTGTTGCTGTAACCACTGGGGACTATTAAATCCTGTCTGTTGTTAGTAGAGTCATAGAGATGTACAGCATGGAAACAGACTCTTCGGTCCAACCCGTCCATGCCGACCAGATATCACAACCCAATCTAGTCTCACCTGCCAGCACCCGGCCCATATCCCTCCAAACCCTTCCTATTCATATACCCATCCAGATGCCTCTTAAATGTTGCAATTGTATCAGCCTCCACCACATCCTCTGGTAGCTCATTCCATACACGTACCACCCTCTGCGTGAAAAAGTTGCCCCTCAGGTCTCTTTTATATCTTTCGCCTCTCACCCTAAACCTCTACCCTCTAGTACTGGACTCCCTGACCCCAGGGAAAAGACTTTGTCTATTTATCCTATCCATGCCCCTCATAATTTTGTAAACCTCTATAAGATTACCCCTCAGCCTC
>NC_057714.1:60988658-60992606 GCF_004010195.1 Chiloscyllium plagiosum
GAAGGATGTAAGTGCATTGGAGGCAATTCAGTGGGTTTACTCAAATTGATACCTGAATTGAGCAATATTTCTTCTGAGGAAAGATTGAACAGACTGAACTTGTTTTGTTTAGAAGAATGAGGGTTAACTTCCTTGAAGTGTATGCGATCCTGAAAAGCCTTGACATGATGAATTCATTCAGTTTCTGAACTGGTCTGCTATTTTCCGCACGATGAAGAAGCTCTCCATCGTGGCAAAATGCACACCGCAGTGTATCATCTTTCTGTGAGTGTAAGAAATAATCAGAAAAGCTGAGAGCAACATCACTCATTCCAAAAGTACTAGCTTATTTCTCCTTCCCTTTATTGTGTGTTCATCCATTTGTGTATTATCGTAAGGAAACTATTAAAAATGAAAGGAGCCAGATCTTTGATTGCCCCTTGAACTTTTTGCACTTCTACACACTTTCAACCACTCAGTACATTTAAAATAAAATAAGTATTTCACAAACAGAAATAGACAAAAGTACAGAGCCCCCAAAAGCAAAATACTTCGCTTTCACCTTTGCACCAACACTATTATGTGGGTGGGATGGGGTGCACAGGGATTCCCTGCAGCACAAAATTTAAAGTATTGAATTTCCTGGGCTGCTGGAAGCAGAGCTCCAAAGAGAAATGCTTTGTTCAGATAAGCTCTAGGTCATTCCAGGAGAATTGGTAACCCTTGAAATAATGAGCACCTAGAAGGGATTTTTTGGATACACCAACTAAAACAAAAACTTGGGATTATTTAAGAAACCGTTCAGATCCATTGTAGAGAGCATTATAAATTGCAGGATATGCTGAAAGGTTTTTCTCATCTGTATATATTTTATGATCATAATATTCAAAAGAAGCTTACGTGTGATTTTGATACTTTCCTGCAATATTCGGATTGCAGATGTGGTGAAACCTTTGTTTTAAAACAATTTTGAGTCATAGTACTTTAACTGCCATGCCAATCAAATTGACCTTGCGCTCGCTCGCAAATGAGCGCGCACACACACACAGCGTTTTATGACCCCAAGCAACTTTATTCCTTAACCCTTCAAAAATTTTTAATTCGAAAAATATTATGCCATGTCTCAGCTGGGGTGGTGACAAACAGCTGATTGCTTATACAGTTCATTCTTTGAAACTATAAGGTTCCTTTGACTTCAGGCTTGATTAAGCCCTTCAGGCACTATTAACTGTCCCTCCTGGGATGTTGTTTTATGTGATGGATTTTTTCCCAAATCCTGTTTAAACAATCTGTTTCCTAGCTTTCCTCTGCAGCAGTTGAACACTTGCTTGCATTTTTGCGTTGCTAGATACATTTTTTTAATGGCTGGAGAAAAATTATAGTTTGATATTGAGCTTAACAATCCATTCAGTGGCTTTAGCTGATGCAGTGAGGGTGATGGACTGACCTAAATGATTGTAATCACAATTTGAGTTGTTTATGTGTTTTACATGTGTGGTCATACCTTCCCTGACCTGGCCTCAACTGGCCAACACTTGTCCTGGTGTTCCATGGGAAGTTGAAACCTGGGACTTCAGTGCGCTCAATACGTGACAGCAGCTGGCTATTCCACCCCCTCCAAAAATTGCCAAATCATTAGGCAAAATTCACTGATGGGAGTGACCAACGGAAGAAAAACCACTTAAAACAAACTCACTAGTGAACTATCAGCAGTAAATGTGGGAGAGAATAGCAAGAATCAAGGTAGTGGGGTGATGATGGGGGTATTCTAAGGCTGAGGGTGAGTGATCTAAATTAGAATAAGGTGTGGACTGGCAACGAGGGCCTCAAGTCAGAGAGGTGAGGGATCCAAGAGTGGGAGAGCTGATAGCCTGGGATCAGTTTAAGGGTCTGAGGACTTTAAACACCTATCAAATTGCTGGGAACAGATTGAGAGATAAAGGAGTCCGGGTAAAGGCAGGGGGGATTGGTGAGAGAAAGCAATGGGAAGGTGAGATAGTCCACAAAGGCTTGGGGAGGCTACAAGGAGGATAGGAAAAAGAGGAAGGCCACAAGGGACTTTGGAGGAAGAAGGATGCTACAAAGGGTTGGGGAGAGACAGGCTGAAACGCAAGTGTGACAGAGTTTGGAAAGGAGAAAACAGTTTCAGATCTGTCAACAAAGTGAACACAACTAACTAAGAAGGCCTGAAGTCATTGAAGCAATAAATTACTTTGAAATGAATTTGTAATCTCTGTCATAATGTTGCATATGTTCAGCAGCTACTATACAAAAATGCAATGAATGTCAAGTATTAAATTTAAATCTGGTCAGATTGGGATCTGAGGTACAGTTACAAAGTAAAAGTAGTAACTACCTGTTTCCTAGATTTCCTCTGCAGCAGTTGAACACTTGCTTGCATTTTAGAGTTGCTAGCTGCATTTTTTTTATGGCTGGGGAAAAATTATAGTTTGATATTGAGCTTAACAATCAATTGCTGTGACCTCACCAATCTGAAAGATATGTTTAGGGTGATGGCCTTTTGTGCGTTAGAAGTGCATGTAAGTTATTTTGGAAATCTCTTTTGCTAACTTACATCTACTATGTTGTGCCAATTTAAATACTGTGGTGTATAGAAAATTTCCTTTTGTGTTGTAGCTTTAATGGAGGATTGATGACTATAATGGATCTTAATGAGTACTTTTAAATCTGCTTCTGTAAGAATCCAAACGGCGCCACATGTCCACACAAACGCAGAAAGTAATGCTGCAGCGAGACTGCACCTCCTAATAAAGGAGTTTGTGAGAATGATAACATAGCCCCTGAAAACCAAGAAGTGGCTCTGAAAACCAAAATGTAGGCCTCGAGAGGAACCCTTTAACAAAATAAATTATTATACATCCTGGATTTACAACAGATCAGTTACCAGGTTCCTATTGCAGGACCAATCTTGGAGCTAATGCTGTCAATAATGCAACCAGACTCTTGCATTTGGGCTCCCAACGATTAAAAACCCACATGAAAATGGATTCTTTAGGGACAACAAAGCCAAGAAATAGGGCTGGCAACAAGAATATAACAGCTCAATGCTAAGACCTACCCTCAGTAAAACATGGCTATTTACAAAAGAATCCTTGACAAGAATATGAACATAAGTTACTTATGATATTTTCTGGATCAATCCAGCCATCGAGCATACTTTCCTTGTTACCATTGTAAGCAGGTGTAGCAAGCCCTTTGGCCTAGCCACCTAAATCAAGAAATATTGCAAGACAAGAACATTGGAAATTAGAATAGGAAACTGCAAAGTTATGGGAAAATATGAGATGGCTAGGATGGTTTTCTGCTGTGAGTGAATGACTGGACAATCTGTTAATGAATTCAGACAACTGTAAACAGAGCTGAAAAATGTGTTGCTGGAAAAGCACAGCAGCTCAGGCAGCATCCAAGGGGCAGGAGAATCGACGTTTCGGGCATAAGCCCTTCTTCAGGAATGAGGAGGGTGTGCCAAGCAGACTAAGATAAAAGGTAGGGAGGAGGGACTTGGGGGAGGGGCGTTGGGAATGCAAGAGGTGGAAGGAGAATGAAAGATCAGTCCTCAGCAGAGGCCTCACCTTTATCCCCCTACGCTCCCGGATTAGTTCAACACGCGGCAAGACATCGAACAATACCTCCGCCACCTTTGCCTCCGCGCCTACTTCTTCAACCAGGATTCTCGCCCACCCTCTGACATCCCCCTCTCCCGCATCCAACACACCCCATCCACCTGGACACCCCGTGCTGGCCTCTTACCCGCCCTCGATCTTTTCATAGCCAACTGCCGCCGCAACATTAACCGCCTCAACTTGTCTACCCCTCTTACCCACTCCAACCTCTCATCATCGGAACATGCAGCCCTCCACTCCCTCCGTTCTAACCCCAACCTCACTATCAAACTGGCAGACAAGGGAGGCGCGGTAGTAGTTTGGCGCACCGACCTTTACACCACTG
>NC_057714.1:60992721-60993018 GCF_004010195.1 Chiloscyllium plagiosum
CCCGCACCGCCCGTTTCTACCTCCTGCCCAAAATCCACAAACCTGACTGCCTCGGCTGACCCATTATCTCAGCCTGCTCCTGCCCCACTGAACTCATCTCTGCATAACTCAACACGGTCCTGTCCCCCTTAGTCCAAGAACTCCCCATCTACGTTTGGGACACCACCCATGCCCTCCACCTCCTCCATGATTTTCGCTTCCCCGGCCCCCAACGCCTTATCTTCACCATGGACATCCAGTCCCTATACACCTCCATCCCCCATCACAAAGGCCTCAAAGCCCTTCGCTTCTTCCTTT
>NC_057714.1:60994820-61099019 GCF_004010195.1 Chiloscyllium plagiosum
CAGTCCCAACCCTCGGACTCAGCACCACCTTCTTGACCTGCAATCTTCTTCCCGACCTCTCCGGCCTATCACCCTCATCTTAACCTCTTTCCACCTATCTCATTCCCAACCCCCCTCCCCCAAGTCCCTCCTCCCTACCTTTTATCTTGGCCTGCTTGGCACACCCTCCTCATTCCTGAAGAAGGGCTTATACCCGAAACGTCAATTCTCCTGCTCCTTGGATGCTGCCTGACCTGCTGCGCTTTTCCAGCAACACATTTTTCAGCTCTGATCACCAGCATCTGCAGTCCTCACTTTCTCCTAACTGTAAACAGAGGTCAAACAACACCTATGGAGAGTCATAGAGCCAGAGACATGTACAGTACGGAAACAGACCCTTTGGTCCAACTCGTCCATGCCGATCAGATATCCTAACCTAATCTAGTCGCATTTGCCAGCACTTAGCCCATATTCCTCTGAACCCTTCCTGTTCATATACCTATCCAGATGCCTTTTAAATGTTGTAATTGTACCAGCCTTTACCACTTCCTCTGGCAGCTCATTCCATACACGCACCACCCTCTGTGTGAAAAAGTTGCCCCTTAGGTCTCTCTTGAATTTTTCCCCCCTCACCCTAAACCTATGCTCTCTCATTCTGGACTGCCCCACCCCATGGAAAAGATCTTGTGTATTTGCCCTACCATGCCCCTCATGATGTTATAAACCTCTATAAGGTCACCCCTTAGCCTGCAACACTCCAGGGAAAACAGCCCCAGCTTATTCAACCTCTCCCTGTAGCTCAAATCCTCTAACACTGGCATCATTCTTGTAAATCTTTTCTGAACCCTTTCAAGTTTCACAACATCCTTCCAATGGGAGGGAGACCAGAATCTCTCTCAGTATTCCAAATGTGGTCTACCATTGTCCTATACAGCCGCAACATGACTTTCCAACTCCTATAGAGAGACTATGCCTTGCTAGCACACAGGGCAGAATTTTACTGGCTATGGGGAGTGAGGTGCTAAGAAAATAGGAGAAACCAGTGTCAGGATTACTCTCCTGCCACAGAGAGGTGGTCGACTGATTTTAAATGATGAAATGCTTATTAGAGCAATTTTGTAAGGCCATCAGTGTTTTGCTGGTGGCATAGTGACTTCTCCACGCTCTCTCCCCAACAACTAACTTCATGAATCATAGAATCCCTACAGTTTGGAAAGAGGCCATTCAGCCTGCAATGACCATCTGAAGAGGACCCCACCTCCCACTCTATTCCACATTTACCATGGCTAACCAACTTAGCCTACACATTCTAGACACTACACACAATTTATCATTGCCAGTCCACCTAATTTGCACATCTTTTGACTGTGGGAGGAAACCCATGCAGACATGGGGCGAATGTGGTCACATGTGTTTCATACCAGCTAATGCTACCATGAAGATCTGTGTTCTCAACTTCATCCCTTTTCTGACACATGGTGACCATCAGGTTGAACCAACCACCAGATGTCTGTCTCTCTCTCTCTCATGAGAGAGCAGCCCTCTGGGACTGTGGTGACTTTACTATACTGAGTCTAAGGATGTTGCCAGGGTTAGAGGATTTGAGCTTGAGGGAGAGGTTGAATAAGCTGGGGCTGTTTTCCCTGGAGCATTGCAGGCTAAGGGGTGACCTTATAGAGGTTTATAACATCATGAGGGGCATGGTAGGGCAAATACACAAGATCTTTTCCCTGGGGTGGGGCAGTCCAGAATGAGAGGGCATAGGTTTAGGGTGAGGGGGGAAAAATTCAAGAGAGATCTAAGGGGCAACTTTTTCACACAGAGGGTGGTGATCTGTACTTATAATGATCTATCCTTCATCAATGATAGAATTGTAAGAAGAGGAGACATTTGTCTTGCCTAACAAGATGTATTTAATTGTCTAATACCAAAACATACAATTAACTGGTTAGGAATAATTAAAAATACAAGAAGCTAGGAATGTCATATCAATTTCCATTAGAAACATGTGCAAGACTAACTGTTTCTTCACCCAGAGACCATATGAAATGATCCCATTGAGTGAAACTCAATACAGTTCAGTAGCATTAACTTATTAACAAAGCACCTATCTCACTTAGCTGGCTTATGGCCACTTCAGCTTTGCTGATCTTCTGATCAAACCAATTGCAACTATACCTCACCTACTGTACTAAATTGAATTGCTAACCTGAAGGATGGCAAATTAAAAGGCTACTTCTGGGGATATGAGTCAGCCTCATTGCAGGCAAGTGTTGTTGGAGCTGCGTTTTTTTCTCAATTATTAACTTCTGAACTGTATTATAGTGTAAGATAGCATATTCATTTCCAAGTGTTTCAAATCTGTCAAAAATGAACACTCAGTTAATTAGGAGCAAGGAAACCTGAAATCACTGACTTATTTCAAACTAGGTTCACTTTCAAGGTGATGACTGAAGCAGCACTATGAGAGTTGCCAGTGCTTAAGCCCAACTTTTTTACCTAAATATTTCACATTCCGGATCATGTGTAAAATGAGGGAATATCGAATTCCTTTGAAATCAGGCAAACTGGATAATGGGCATCTATTTTGGTACTTTACATTTTACATGAAATTCAAACATACCATGACTGCCTCCTTCACACATGAGAGCTTCTATTCTAACAATATTGTTATCAAAAATGTTCCAGCTTTTATGTAATTCATCATCACTTCCTAATCGTGTGCATTAAATTGATGTTGATTTCCTTCAAAATAACTAAAGAATTTTATAAACTGTCCTTGTAACTGTTACCCCAGTTGCACACTATTATATGACTGAATAAGCAAAGAAACTTATATTATTATAGCATATGACCTTGGAATGTCCCGAAATTCATTTTACAGTATATTTTCACTGTTTTGTTGGTAATGCAGTGGTCAATGTACACGCAGCAAGGTTGAATGGCAACAGTAAGATAAAAGAGCATTTCATCTGTTTTGATGATAATGGTTGTGAGATAACTATTGGCTCGAACACTGAGAGAATGACCCTTATTCTAAACTCCCTTTGGTGAAAGCAATGACATAGTGGTTTCATCTCTAGATTAGTAATCCAGAGATCCAAGTAATGTTCTGGAGATCTGATTTTGAATCCCACCATAATAGTTGATGTCAAATTTGGTTTAATTCCAGATTTCTTCTTTTAATGGAAAAGTCTAATGATGACCATGAAACTGTTGTTGATTGTTGGAAAAGCCCATGTAGTTCACTAATAACCTTCAGGCAAGGTAATCTCTTGTCTTTACCTGGTCTGACCTACACGTGATTCTATCCCCTCAGCAATGTGGTGGATTCTTAAATGCCCTTTGAAGTGGCCTAGTGAACCACTAATTTGTATCAATTGCCAGAACGTTTCAACTGCTTCCACAACAACCTTCCCTCCATCATAAATTCAGAAGTGGGGATGCTCACAGTGTTCAGCACCATTTGTGACTCCTCAGATACTGAAACAGTCCATACCCAAATGCAGCAAGACCTGGAAAATATTCAGGCTTGTACTGAACCGTGGCAAGTAATATTTGCACCTCACAAATGCTGGGCAATGACTACCTCGATCAAGAGAGAATCTAACCATCATTCCTTGACATTCAATGGTGTTACCACTCCCCATTTTGAACACATCATGGGGTTAACATTGATCAGTAACTGAACTAGACAAGCCACATGTATAAGAGGAGCAGGAGAATCGACGTTTCGAGCATAAGCCCTTCTTCGTGAAATGTCGATTCTCCTGCTTCTCGGATGCTGCCTGGCCTGCTGTGTTTTTCCTGCACCACATTTTTCAACTCTGGTACTCCAGCATCTGCAGTCCTCACTTTCTCCTAGCCATATGTATAAGATGACTACAAGAGGAGGTCAGAGGCTTGGGATCCTGCAGTGAACAGCTCACTTTCTACCTCCCCAAAGTCTGTTCACCCCCTGCAAGGCACAGGTCAGAGTATGATGGAATACTCCCCACGAGTTAGGATGAATGCAGCTCCAACAACACTCAAGAAGCTTGACATATCTAGCTTCTAGCAGCTTGTTTGATTGGCATCACATCCACAAATATCCACTCCCACTACCACCAATGCTCAGGAGCAGCAGTGTGTACCATTTACAAATGCATTGTAGAAATTCATCAAGGCTCCTTAGGCAGCACTTCCAATCTCATGACCACTACCATCTGGGTATACACGGAAAAGCAGCAGAGACATGGGAGCACCACCATCTGCATGTTCGCTGCTAAGTCACTCACCACCCACCATTTCCATTCCTTCAGTGATATCAGGTCAAAAGTCTGGAATTTCCTTTCTTGTGAGTCTACGGATAGAACATTGATTGCGCAAGGTTCTGAAGGTTCAAGTAGGGAGCTTATTATTGTTACCTTCTGAAGGGCAACCAGGAATGGGCAATAAATGCTAGTCAGCCAGCAACACCCATGTACCATGAGTGAATGTTTAATAACTTCAATACTGTTCTGTGCCGTATGATCTTTTGCACCCATCTAAAGAAGCAGTTGTGGTCTTACTTTAATAATTCATCATAGAAAACAGAACTACCTTAGTATTGCATCTCAACTGCTCAGAAGCTGGAATGAGGTCTAATCTGACAATGTCTAACTGAATTGAGAGGGCTATCAATGATCTGTTAATTACACAAGGATAAAGTGTTGCCACGGATATTAACTTTGCCTTGTTCTTTCTGTACATTCTTTTGAGATAGTGGTGTAACAGTCTGGAATACTGTCCATTGTGAGACAAGGTTCTCCTAATACTACGCATTAAATGTTCTTCCTCTCTGCCCCACTGTATCCTCAGAAATGCAGCACTTACAAAGACCTGACTTACTGTAACAGATCAGTGGCAACTGAGAGAAATAGTCACCATAGTGAGTAAAAGTTGTTGCAGATTCATTAAGATATAACCATGGAATTCCCACAGTGTGGAAATAGGCCATTTGGCCCGACAAGTCCACATTGACCCTCTGAAGAGCATCCCACCCAGATTCATCCCCCTACAATATAAGTTTGCATTTCCTGTGGCTAATACACCTTATCTAAGCATCCCTGAACACTGTGGGCAATTTAGCGTGGTCAATCCACATAACCTGCACATCTTTGGACTGTGGGAGGAAACCGGACCACCCAGCAGCAACTCTCGCAGACACTGGGAGAACGTGCAAACTCCACAAAGACAGTCGCCCAAGTGTGGAATCGAACCCAGGCCCCTTGCTCTGTGAGACAGCAGTGCTAACCACTGAGCCACCATGCCGCCATGATGATAATACAATAGTGCCTGCAAATTGCAAACCATTCACAATAAATTACAATTTTGAATTGCACATAATGACAAAACCATCCACAATACGTAAGCATTTTGTGGAATTATATTTTGAGTTAATAATGTAAATTTATATGTTATATTTTTGATGATTGCAAATCACCAGATATATGGGAAAGCTTATACTTAATTTGGTTTCAACTATTCCATTCAGTTGGAAAAACAGGCATACACAAAAAGTGTGGCACTAGAAAAATACAGCAGGTCAGGCAGCATCCGAAGAGCAGGAGAGTCGATGTTTCGGGCAATAAGCTCTTCATCAGGAATGTCATACTGCTAAGTTCAGTGAATTAACAGGAGTGTTCCATTAATAAGTACATATTTGATTTACAAAGAGAAGTGATGTTTTTATGAGCTACAATTTTACACTATAGAAATTTCCAAACAGTCCCTGAACAAACTTTGTGAATAGTTAATAAAGTTATATCCAAAATCTTGTATGTGGGTTTACTAAAAGTTCATGTAACTACATCAGAGATGCCGTTCCATAGGACTTTGAGGCACACTTTAATTGTAAGATCTATGTAAATTACAATTATATACTGAGCTGACAGAAGTAATCTCAAATTTACTAATCTTGCTTCCAAAAAAAGATGTTTTCCCTGGATTTACATAATTTATTAAGTTCATCACAACAAAAGAAATAATACTTTCCTAAAAGCAATGATTTTCAGTCAGTCTATTTTAGGACACCATTTTGCAACACTGATTAGCTGGGCACAGGTCCCTTGTTCTGTTTTTGTTTGCCTGAAGTTGCTCTTCTACCTTCAATTTTCCTTTCTGTGCATCAACCCACTAAAACCCAAGCCTAAGGAACCCTGACAAGCAAGGTCAAACTCCAATTGGCTTATTAGATGCATAAACAGAACACAGACTGTTTATAGTTAAACTTGGATTAGCTAAATAAATGTGCCCAATTCCTGATTCATTTCTTAAAACAAATGGTCATCTTACTGATTTTGGGTCCTACTGTCTATTGATTCATTCTTTAATAACCGCTTTGGATGATCTCCCGTTTTGTAATAGGTTAGTTTCCCAACTCCAAGATCTTTAGTGAGATAATGTAGCACCAATGAGCTATTAGTGTGTCTGCTTACAGTATGCAGCATTGCCACTTGGTGATTAGCTATCTTCCTAAATATGCCAAATGATACATCTAAGAAGATCAAAATAACTAGAAGCGTACAAAACACAATATGGAGCCTAATTCCACTATTATGTATATACTTATATGTATATATACTCATAGATACATATATCTGTTGGCCTGTTACTTACTTTATTACAAAACTAAAATATGTTAGTACCAAGCTTGTCTTTGAGTAAGAATGTTACCTCATAACATTTTCACAATAGTTAGTCTAAGTTTGCATCAGTCAGAGCCATGAAACAGCAAAAAAAACTTACTTTCGACCTGGACTATACAGCTTTTATCCTTACAGACTTATTTACAATATGATTTAATTCCTCACTTGCTTGATCAAGTCAAAATTATTAATTCTTGAAAAATTATTCAATACTATATTTCTAAAACACCATTGTGTTACAGCAGCAATAGATTTCATCGGAAGAATCAGATAGGAAACAGGCATTTGTACAAAGCTCATTAAGCCAAGGTGTATAAGACAGTGATTTAAATTGTATCCAAAAATGCTGGAAATACTTCATATTTCAGAGAAAAACATTTCAGGTTGATTATCTTTCCTCAGAACTGGAAACAATTAGAGATGTAATAGGTTTTACACAAGTAATAACAGAGGAAAAAAGCTGATGTGAGGAAAGAATAAATGGAAGGTCTGCAACTAAGGAGAAGGCAGGAAGGATTAACTGACCAAAGAGAGGATGGTGCAAAACAAAAATGCCTGGTAATGGGACAAGTAATTAAAGAAATGATGAGTCTCAAGCAAGTGTCAGTGACTCACGTTCTTAACGTCTTTATCCTTGGCCTCTAACACTAACCTACTTTTGTTTCTAATGAACCCATTACTTAGAACATAGAAGTACAGCACAGAAACAGGCCCTTCGGTGCACGATGTTGTGCCAAACATGACACCAAATTAAACTAATTCCTTCTGCCTGCCCTTGGTCCATTTCCCTCCATTCCTTGCATATTCATGTGTTTATCTAAAAGTCTCATAAACACCCCTATTGCATCTTTCTCCATCACCACCACTAGCAGTGCGTTTCAGACTCTTCCCACTCTTTGTGTAAAAAAATCTTGCCCCTCATATCTCCTTTAAACTTTCCACTCCCACCTTAAATGCATGCCCCTTAGAATTATACATTTCAACTATGGGAAAAAGATTCTGACCATCAACCCAATCTATGTATCTCATCATTTTATAGATTTCTGTCAAGTTTCCCCTCCGCTTCCACCACTCTAGAGAAAACAGCCCAAGTTTTTCTAGCCTTTTGTTGTAGCTCTTACCTTCTAATCCAGGTGACATCCTGGTAAACCTCTTTTGCACCCTCTCCAAAGCCCACATCCTGTAATGTGGCAACCAGAATTGAATAAAATACAAGCCTAACCAAAGTCTTATAAAGCTGCAACAAGACATTCTGACTTTTGTACTCAATTCCCCAAACAATAAAGGCAAGCTTGCCATTTGCCTTCTTTATGACACCATCTACTTATTACACACCTGTAGAGCAGGTGGGACTTGAACATGGAATGCTTCCACTGCGACATGAGGGCCCTTCCTACTTCAGCTATTATTTAAATTCAACTTATTTTTCTAGCTAACCTGCACACCTCTGGAGCAAATGGGACTTGAACCCAGGCCTCACAGTCCAGAGATAGGGATACTACAAATGAGTCATAAGAGGGCTCTTGCCTCTGAGACTAAAGCACATATTTTTTTAAAAATGAGAAACACTTCTTTAATTAAGTACTTAACAGCCTTCTAGATTCGACAATTTCAAGCTATAGCCATCATTTTCAGAAAGCACCTATTCACAGAATCATAGAATCCTGACCTTCCAAAGAGCACTCCGCCCATCTCCACCCCCTGTAACCCTGCATTTCCCATGGCTAATCCACCTAACCTACACACCGCCCGGACACTATGGGCAATTTAACATAGCCAATTCACCTGATGTACACATCGTTGGACTGTGAGAGGACAGAGGGAGAATGTGCAAAGTCCACACAGATAGTCACCCGAGGATGGAATCAAACCTGGATCCCTGGAACTGTGAGGAAACAGTGCTAACCACTGAGCTACCATGCCGCTCCTTTTGGGAATAATTCTTTTATTACCACATTTGGTTTAATTTTTATTGTGCAATTTAACATTGTGCACATTCATGCAATTTTCTTGAGCATTTGCCTATTCACGTGTTAACCTTGCTAATGTCAACAAAACTCCATATTTCTACATTAGATATAAACTGTAAGTACTGAATGTACTTTTCTACATACCATTCTTCTGTAATGTTTCGTATTATTACGTTAGAAGGGCACTCCTGGTGTAATTCCCTTTTAGGAGGGAACTTCCTTAAAGGAGTTGAACTGTTCCAACTCGCTGTCTACATAGTTTCATTAAAAGGCCTAATGGAAATACATGCCATGAGTCATCCTGAGCTCTTTCAAATAATGAGCAAATGTAGCCTACAAGCTGTTACCCTATAAGCCACAGACTCAGAATCAAGAAGAATGAATAAACAAATTTCGAACTGAAAGCAAAAGAGTGCAGACTTATCCAAGTTTAGTCATCAGTGAAATAAACACTGCCCTGTGCTGATGAGAAAAGTAACAGCTACATGGGCTGGAAATGAAACTCATTAGTGAATCTGATTTCACTCCAGCTGTTTCAGACATGTTTCTGACTTATTGCACCTCTGATAATGTAATTGTTTATGAGATGTGGGGAATGCTGGCAAGTTCAGCAACCATTGCTCTCGAACTGAGAGGCTATTTCAGACAGTAATTAGAAGTTGACCATAGGTGGTGTAGAGTCACAGGAAAGGATGACAATTTTCCTTCCCTAAAGTGAACCAGAAGGGACAATCACTGATAGCTTCATAGTTACCATTGCTGAGATGAACTTTCACGTCAATGTTTTTTCCTTTCTGTTAATTGAATTTAAATTTCACCAGCTACAATGCTGGGGATTTGAACCCATGTCCCAAAAAAGTGCATGAACATCTAAGTTACTAGCCCAATGATGTTACAGCTATGCCAGCATCATGTTATAATGTCCAAATTAGAATCAAATTGTCCAAAAATAGAATTCAGCTTCTTTTGCTTTAAAAATTGATTTTATTCCATTCATCTTTAGTCAGTCACTTGTTTATTCTAAGTTCCCTTCAAGCAGGCCTAGTGGAATAGTTTGCTTTCATTTATGTAGTGGACTGCACATTGTGCAAGGCTCTTTTACGGCATTTGGAGAGAAGGACACAAGAACCTTAGGAAAGGGCCGCTTACTCCATCTTGTATCACTGTACAAATTTGACGAACCATGATCAAATAGATAATTAATTATTGTGTTTATCCCAAATAATATAGAAAATCTTACTGTGGTTTTCGCATTACATCATTAGTATCCATAAAGAACAGGCAGCGTTCACCAATCCTGTTAAATTTTTGGTCATTTAACAGAAAGAGTAGACAAGAATCATGTAGTAGCTATTAATTTATCTCTATTTTCGTGCCTTTCATGTAGTGCCATATAATAGACTAATCAATTATAGATTCATAGATTCATATAGTGAATCTATGGCGGCATGGTGGCTCAGTGGTTAGCATTGTTGCCTCTCAGCACCAGGGTCCCAGGTTGGATTCCAGCCTCGGGCGACTGTCTGTGTGGAGTTTGCACATACTCCCCGTGTCTGTGTGGGTTTCCTCCGCGTGGTCTGGTTTCCTCCCACAGTCCAAAGATGTGCAGGTTAGGTGAATTGGCCATGCTAAATTGCCCATAGTTTTAGGTGCATTAGTCAGAGGGAAATGGGTCTGGGTGGGTTACACTTCAGAGGGTTGGTGTGGACTGGTTGGACCGAAGGGCCTGTTTCCATGCTGTAGGGAATCTAATCTAATCAATGAAAAAAAAACCCTTCAGTCCATTGGTTCTGCACCAAGATAACTGCCACTAAAAGTTTAGGTCAGAGAATATGTGATAATTGGAGAAATAGCAGAATGGAAAGCTAGTTGGCTTCAAAACTGAGAGCAGGAAGAATGGGTAGTTATTCAGAGTGGGAAAATCTAATGGATGATATTCTATGAGGATAAGTGCTGGAATAATTGTTCACAATTTATATTCATGATCTAGACTTAAAAACTAAAAACAGAATCTAGAAACTCTGTGGGAGTATATTCAATTTGGAGCAACAGATTGCAGAGGTATTAACGTTTGCATAGAATTATAAATTTAATTCCATCATAGATAAATGTAAGGTTATACACTCACCAACATTGAAATCAATTTGATGCAGATTTTCTCAGAATCTCTCTTTGTCATTTCATGCTTCTATCTACACTTCACACAATGACACCTTTGTCTCATCAACACACTCAAAAACATGGCATTTTATCCCATAATCTCAC
The DNA here is from genome assembly GCF_004010195.1 of Chiloscyllium plagiosum. NCBI lineage: Eukaryota > Metazoa > Chordata > Chondrichthyes > Orectolobiformes > Hemiscylliidae > Chiloscyllium > Chiloscyllium plagiosum. The sequence goes on from NC_057714.1 coordinate 61,005,703, forward strand.
AATGAATAGTTGAGGCCCCAACCCAGATGGTTTTGGGACACCACTAGTTACACCCTACCATTTAGAGTACTGATTTCTAATCCCTGGATGGAATTATTCCCTCCCAAGAAGTGGCAAGGAAGCTGGTGGAAGGGGAAAATAATCGGGTTGGAATCAGAAAGGTTCAAAGTTTGGGAGAAGATTTGTAGCTCGTGTGCTCGTTGTTGTGGTTCTGTTCACCGAGCTGGGAATTTGTGTTGCAGACGTTTCGTCCCCTGTCTAGGTGACATCCTCAGTGCTTGGGACCCTCCTGTGAAGCGCTTCTGTGATGTTTCCCCTGGCATTTATAGTGGTTTGTTTCTGCCGCTTCCGGTTGTTAGTTCCAGCTGTCCGTTGCAGTGGTTGGTATATTGGGTCCAGGTCGATGTCCTTATTGATTGAATCTGTGGATGAGTGCCATGCCTCTAGGAATTCCCTGGCTGTTCTCTGTTTGGCTTGTCCTATAATAGTAGTGTTGTCCCAGTCGAACTCATGTTGCTTGTCAGTTGCATGTGTGGCTACTAAGGATAGCTGGTCGTGTCGTTTCGTCGTTTCGTGGCCACCAACTAGCCACGAAACGACACGACCAGCTATCCTTAGTAGCCACACACGCAACTGACAAGCAACATGAGTTCGACTGGGATAACACTACTATTATAGGACAAGCCAAACAGAGAACAGCCAGGGAATTCCTAGAGGCATGGCACTCATCCACAAATTCAATCAATAAGGACATCGACCTGGACCCAATATACCAACCACTGCAACGGACAGCTGGAACTAACAACCGGAAGCGGCAGAAACAAACCACTATAAATGCCGGGGGAAACATCACAGAAGCGCTTCACAGGAGGCTCCCAAGCACTGAGGATGTCACCTAGACAGGGGACGAAATGTCTGCAACACAAATTCCCAGCTCGGCGAACAGAACCACAACAATCAGAAAGGTTCTCTGTACCATAGAAATTAACTTGTGGGCACAAAGGCCCAAGCTCGCCTTTCCTGACCAGCCATCAATGAAGGCCCTTAAGTGATCAATTAACAATGACTATACAGAGTGGGAGTCTTTTTCCCAGGGTAAAAATATCATTTACTAGGGGATATAGGATTAACGTAAAAGGAGGTAAGGTTAAAGGAGATTGGAGAGGCAAAGTTTTTTTCATAAAGGGTGCTCAGTGTCTGGAATACACTGCCACAGAAGATGCTGGAGGTAGATACAATGCCAACATTTAAGAGGCATCTCGACAGATACATTAATAGGCAGAAAATAAAGGGATACGCGTAGAGTCAAAAGGTTTTTAGTTTAGAAAGGCATCATGTGTCTTGGGCATGTTGTCTTAACAATCGTGACAACCTTGCCAAAGGTCTTGTTCTTATGCTTTCTGTTTTTTTGGTTCCTGGCAGGTGAAATAATGGCAGACATTCTGATGCATAAATTTGGAATATTGTGTTCAGTTCTAGGCACCTTACTTAAGGAAGGATGCTAAAGCCCTGGAGTTCAAAAAAGGTGTACTAGAATAATACCAGGAAGTAAGGATATTAGGTACAAGAAAAGATCAGAGAGATTGGGCTTATTCTCCTTGGAGCAGTGAAGATTAAGAATTTTGACAGGGTAAAATACAATATTCTCTTTCCACTATGTTTGTCCCTATATCAGTAACTAGGAGTCACAATTTCAAGATTGTCAGCGAGAGAGCTAGGAATGAGATGAAGAAAAACTGCTTTACTCAGCGTTGTTTCAAAAGAGAATTGGATATTAATTTAAAAGTGATGAAGTTCAAGGGCTATGGAGATAGGGCTGGAGAGCAGGACTAGTTGGTAGCTATTTCATGAACCAGTACAGACATAATGGGTTGAATGGTCTCCTATAGTGTAAACTTCTGTGATTCCATAAAATGGAGTGGTCTATCTGCTGGGTCTGAGGGGAAAGCCTCAATCTTCTCTAGTCTGGATATGATCAGAAGTGGATAGGACTTGAGTTTGTATGCTGAAAACCACTCCCTGCCCTTGCTTACAACTTCCCTAATACCCCTCATCTATGCTGCCACCCGCAATTATTCTCCTGCAAAGTCACCTACATTGTTTGCTGCTCCTGAGCTTTGGTGGTATTGTATAGCCAGCAGCATTAGCCTCTGAGGTGGCCTCTGTTTGGCCAGCTGCTTCAAGTAGGGTGAGAAGTTGCTTTTTCAGGAAATGAAAAAACAAACAGGCAGGAGGCTGGAAGAACATAGCAAACCAGGCAGCTTCAGAAGGTGGAGAAGTCAACGTTTCAGGTGTATCTGTTCTTCAGACCTGGGGATGGGTGTAGGGGGAGCTGCAGATAAAGTGGGTGGCAGGGGCAGGGGCAGGGTGGTGAAATGGGGATAGGTGAAGACAGGTAGAGAGTGTGACCTGGTTGGTCAATGGGAGGAATGAATCCAGTTAATGGCAGGGAGCAGTGGAAGGGAGGGGGATGGGCTGGGAAGGCAGTCGGAGGATGAGAAGAGAGGTTATTTGAAATTGGAGAACTCAACATTGAGTCGCCTGGGCTGTTGGCAGCCTCCATCACTGAGCCATAAAGTCAGTGCAGTGTTGAAGCACTCTTTATTATATTGCTGTCTTAAATGTATTGCTGAGCTTATTTCTTCAAATTGGCAGGCGGACTTTAGGCAACATACAGCAAGTGAAACAGATTACACTGGAGGAAGCTCTACAGAGTGATGAAATAAAAGCTGCCATCATCAGTTTGGAGAATCAGTTTCATGAGGATTACGTGAGGTATGATAAACAAAGCAGCTTTTAAACGTGCACAGCAGTTATAAGCCTAATCAGTTTTCTATGAATACAGGAAATGCATTGCATGTGATTCAATATCTGGAAGAGGAAGAAAAATCAATATTATACGTGCTTTTTTTCTTATCACAACTGACACAATTACCAAGGGCTTGGACAGAATTGTATTATATACTGAGATAGAGGGTCATGGTACAGGTCAAATACTTCGATGCAGTCATTTCACAAACTAACAACCATTTTTCCCCAAAAAATTCTCAAAAGTTAAATAGTGGCAGAGTTGAGGGTGTGTGTTTCTTGGAACAACATCAGTAGAATTGAAGCATTGTCCATGAAAGAGGCTCCATCCTGAATCCCTGGGTCATTTGCATGGTTGCAGTGAACTGGCCTCAAGTAGCCAGTTGAAACATTAGAGGAATGCTGTGGTATTCTTAAGGCCAAATATGGTCAAGTAAGTCACTGAATGAACTCCTGTCATTCATTTATTCTGCTTCCAAACACCAGGAGGCCTTTTTTTAAAAAAAAACCTAGATAGGAATGATATCCTTGCTGCTACTTTAGGTGTAAGATCTGCTGAGGTCTTAGGAGGTGTAAAAGGCAGAGGTCCTCCACTGGCTGTTCTGGAATGCTCCGAATGGTGATACATCCACAATTCCTTCACGAGATTATAAAAAGTCATATGAATTTGGGTATGTTCATGTTAGGCTGCTAGCCCAGCAAGCCCTCTCTCCCTCAGAAATATTCAGCTTTACACCTTGTATCCTCATTGCTTATATTTTACTAACTGTCATTTCCAATGAACTATGTTGTATTATCATTCACTGTTTACATCTTAAATTTCCAATTCTGGCATGTTAATTTTTATCTCAAGTTATTGTTTCATTTTCTGGTATTTTGCTAATAAAATATCTATAAGCATATAGGATGTAGTTTTGAGAATTAACCAAATGATGGATGCGATCACCTGGGAATTAATATTTACATGATGCATAATGGAGGTAAAAATGTCTGGATCTCCTGTTCAATGGTGATGGTATTGCATTTCCATAAACTTGGCTCTAGGCATAGGAGTTTAATATAAGTTAGGGGGTGAAACTGGGCCAAAACTTCTGACCAGGCTTGGAAACCCTACTCCCAAGCCTGATTGGACTTGTCTTTTGATCTGTTCTGCCTTCGAACTTCCTGCACAGGAGCCTTTTGTTAGAAAACAGCATATCCAGCAATGAGTGGATTACTGTGGAAACTGTGTGTCCCCTTTTCCAGTAGTAAATGCCATATCTATAGTTTGTAGATCCAGTAGCCATTTTATTAGTTACTGTGAAAAGGTAAATGGAGTCGGATGGAAGATGGGGAGGGAGAAAGGTTTGGGTGTGGGGTGGCAGGTGGATGAGGGTTTAAGGTGTCAGATGGTAGGGGTATCAGGTATCTGAGGGGATAAGGTGGTAGCTTGGTGGAAAATTAGGAAGTCAGGTAAGTGGATGAGCGCTTATGGTAGACCAAGAAGTCAGGTTGGGTAGGGCTGAGTCAGATCCTGCACGGTTTGGTTGGTGCAAGGTCAGAAGTAGGGATGTTTGCTAATGATGTTTGGACAATATTCAGCATTATTTGTGACTCCTCAGATACTACGTAATACATGTTCATATGCAGCGAGACCTGAACAACATCTCCAGGCTTGGGCCAATAAGTGGCAAATAACATTTGCACCAACTAAGTGCCAGACAACAGCCAACTCTGACAACAGAGAATCTATACATTAATGTTCAATGATATTACCATTACTGAATCCATCAATATCAGCATTCTGGGGATTACTATTGACCAGTAACCTGGAATTGCTATATAAATACAATGGCTTGACCAACAGGTCAAAGGTAGCGAATTCTGCTGTAGGTAAGTCACATGTCTCCCCAAAGGAGTGTGATGAACGACTCCTCACTTGCCTGGGTCAGCGCAGCTCCAACAACACTCAAGAAGCTTAACACTATTCACAAAGAACCATCTTGCTTGATTGACATCCTTCACCACTGATGCACCATGGCATCAGTTTGCATCATCAAAAGATGCACTGCACTAACTTACCCAAGGTACCTCTTACAGCACCTTCCTAAGCTGTGATTTCTACCATCTTGAGGGACAAGGGATATGGCAACATCACCACCTGAAAGTATCCTGTTCACCCATACACCATCCTCTCTTGGAACTGTATACCTGTTCATTCTTAGTTGCTAAATCAAAATACTGGAACTCCCTTCTAAACAGTATTGTGGGCATTCCTACAACCCAAGGATCGCAACAGTTCAAGAAGTCAATCTCATCATCTTCTCCATGACAAGTACATTTGGGTAATAAATGCTGGCCTAGTCAGTAATTCCTGCCTCCTCCAGAACGTATAAAAGAGCATTCATTGGCGATTACTCTCTAATGAATGATTGTCCATCTAGGAATTTCCATGTCACTGATCATGGTTTGTGTGGGTCCTTGCATGACTGATAATCTTGATTCTACTGCCACATCTCCAACCACACATTTGGCAGTTGTTTCTGGGAGGTGCAAGTGGTCCCTGTCTTTGAGATCATTGGCATTCTATTCCTTTTTTTGTCCTGCATCTTCCTGACTACTGTTCTCGAAGAATTGTGTCCCCTCCTATAGGGGTTTTCTCCAAGTCAATTTCTTCTAAATGAGGATCTCCCATGCACTAACATCTATGTCATGTGTCTTGAGGGAAGCCTTCATGGTGTCTTTGAAATGCTCCTTTTGTCTTCCTCATGTTGGAGTGCCTTCCTTGAGCTGGGCGAGGAAGATTTGCTTTGGAACTCAGGGATTCTAGGTACGTGGCTGGTCCAAAGCAGTTTGTTTTGAATGATAATGGCCTCAGTGTTGGTACTGTTAGTTGCTTCAAGGGTAGTGATGTTAATATGTCTGTCCTGATGCGGAGAATCGATCTCAAACAACACTGTTGGAACTTCTCAAAGGTCTTGAGGTGGCATTTATACTTAGTCCATGTTTTTGAGCCATATAGGAGAGTAAAAAGCACAACTACGTTATACACAAGGATTTTGGTATCAGCACTAATTTCACAGTCATCAGGACAGTCATCTTTTGGCATCCAAAAGTGGTACTTGCAGGATTTAATGCGCTATTAAATCTCCATATTGATGTCAACCTTAGGTGAGAGCTAGCTTCCTGGATAAGGGAACTGTGCCACATTTGGGAGGGTTTTTCCATTGATATTAATGGAGAGATGGAACGGAATTTGACCTAGGACAAATTGGTAAAGGATTTGAGATTGAGGTTGAGGCTAATGCATTAGGATGTTTCCACAAAGGCTTTAAGTGAGGCTGGAAGATTCTCTTCTGCAAAAGCAAAGATGACATTGTCATCCGCATTCTGTAGTTCCACAAGAGAGGGCAGTATCACTTACTACAGATCGTTCAGCTATAACACGCATTTCATCAGAGCGGATTGGCTGTAACCCAATTGACGAATTGTGGACATTGTTTGGATAACGTAAACTTTCTACTGGACGAGTATAGCGATTATTTGTTAGCGATCTTCTACAGTACGATTTTCTATAGCAGTTTTCCATGGAGTGATTTTCTATAGCGCGACATTGCAGAGGAACATAACTGTCACGTTATAGCCGAACGACCCGTACTTTGGTTTCAATCAGTTGAAGTTGAAATGTTTTCTATCCATCTTGTAGACAATGTCCACACCACTGGGTAGCTTGTTTGTGACAAGATGAAGAGGAGTGGCAGTGAAGATGGGAGTGATGACATCCCTGTTTTGACCTCATAGGATTCTGTCATTATTACTGTCAGAAGGACCACTGTCAACAACTTGTTGTGGAGGGGACAGAGGATGTTGGTGAATTTCACTGGACAGCCAGCCTTTGAAAGGATCTTCCATAGCACTTCGTGATTAACTAAGTCAAAACTCTTTGTCAGGTCAATAAATGTCATGGAGAGCTGTTTGTGGTGTTCCTGACATTTCTTTTGGAGTTGCTAAGCAGTGAAAATTATGTTCAAAGTTCCACTGTTTGGTCAGAAGCCACATAGACGTTCAGAAAGGATTTCCTTAGAGACTGGGGGAAGGTGCCTAGCAAGAATTTGGCTGGTAATATTCCTAGTGATGGAGAATCGGAAGTTTCTTCAGTAGTTCCCACAGACCACTTTGACTCCCTCCTTGAAGAAGATGGCAATGACAGCAACCGTGAGATTGATAGCAATTTCCTTTGTTGTCCCAGATTTTCAAGAACAGTTGATAGAGATGATGGATAAGTTCTGCTCCTCAACATTTTGAAAGTTTCTGTGGAATCCTGTCTATTCCTGCAGCTTTTCCCTTCTTCATGTGTCTAATGGAGGCTTCGACTTCTGTCACACTGGGTGGGAGTCCAAGATCATACTTGATGAGGAGTTGGGGAATTTTGTCAGTCTGAGGGCTGTTCAGTCATGAAGAAAGCTGCTGGAACACTCTCCTGTTCCTATTCCAAGGGTGAAATGACTGAGTCACACTCCATCACCTACAAGCCAATCTTAAGCTAGGGACTTCCAGATCCATGTCCCTGTCACCTCTCACCAATCACTACAGGGTGGGTGGGTGTGTGTGGGTAGTGGTGGTGGTGGCGGGGAGGGGGAGGGGAGGTGAGGCGTAATTTTTCTTATGGACACCTAGGATATCTTTTCACATGGGAATGCTATTGCACATCAATAAGCACACGATCCTTGACAGAAAGTAGATCCAGTTCCAGTAGCAAAGGAAACCTCGATGACTGGGGAGCTCCCTACTGTTGCAGACTTCATCCACTGGCTCACTGCTTTGTCTAGTTTCTCCCCAAACCTTACTGTCATAGGTGACCCTGTCAGGAGTTGGGAACTCCTGATGGTATTGTTCTCAGGATCAACGGAAGACACAAGCCTTTTCAGCACAACAAGGTGGCATTCCATGGAAATGAAAAAGCATTACACTAGTGATAAATAACAGACAATCCAAGATTGCAAATGGCCCTTAGTTTCTGCTGCATTCTCCCTTTGCCTATCATTTCTTCACACTGCTAAACACCTTCCAGTGGTAGCTCCATGTTCAATAGTCTTGATAAAATACATAGAGGAAATGGAGAGAATGTAATAATCAGATTTACAAAAAAGTGTATTTTCTGACCAGATTTGGTTTATTAATCTTGGATTTTGTTTTTGTGTATTCTATGTTTTGTTGATTAAAAAGAATGTTTCTGGAGGCAGGAAAGCATGTCTGTGTGGAATATCCGTTGGCACTCTCAGTGGCTGCAGCCCAAGAACTATGGGATCTTGCTGATATCAAAGGTAATTAGATCAAATAGTGGCAGTAAAACAAAATTGTTTACGACAATGACTGTATAAAGTGCTGAAAATGTGTCAGCTCCAATGATTGAGCACTTATAGTTTGAGATCTGAATCTGGGCCAATAATGGACCTGTGGTACCAATAGATGTTTAAAAATTTGATCTGGAAAAACTCTCAAATACTGATCACATCTAATATTTGTTTTGGTAACATTTAAACAGTGAGTCAGGGAACAAATACTTTTTCTGTCTTTATTCCACTTTTGGAAGGGCCTTTTAATTGATTTCACTATAAAATTTGAAACACTAAATGATATAAAGTTTATTTCTCAAAATTTAATACCACTTTCAAGTCACTAACAGTTGTGCACGCTAGCTCTGTGATTGTGAATTTCCAGAATACCATCACTATTCATGCACACTACAGGCATTTCTTTGGGTGTCAGCAACAACCGATGAACTCTAACTGATTATTCAATAGTTAAATCAGGGAATACTGACAAATAATACATGAACAAGTGAAATTGTCTGCATTGCAGTTAAATGTGTTTTATTGAGACATTATCCTTATGTACTTTATTGTTAATTTGATGAATGGAGCTTTATTAAACTTAAGACCCAATGGGAAAAACTGTGTTAAAATTAATCTTAATATGTGTTTTATTTTCATTTGATAATGTTACAATTTAAATGTTGCTTCATGGAATTCGCCAGTTGCTCATCTGGACTGAAACCTTCTGGTAACATTAATCCGCCTTCTAGAACAGAAGTGCCCTTAACAAAGGCCGAATGTTTGGGTTTCTTTTCAAATTTATCTTTGAGATATCGACTGTGTTATCCCTCAAGTTCCCACAGGTATCCACATACAGCACCTCTATTCATTAGATCACCTTTTGAAATGCTAAACTCAGATGACAGTGGCACTGAAAGTATTCAAAAATAGATTTAATTCTGGTTTTGAAAAGGAGTATTGAATTATCCTTTGCAGAAGTCAAGTTAGCGCTTTACAATACTGATGGGGTTAACTTTCTGTAAGTTCTTGAATGTTAAAAGTTATAATAAATTACCAAAATTTGAAATTTTTATGGAGCACATTTTTATATACAGCAATGTCCCTGTAGCCCTCAATTGTAGGGCTTATGCCCGAAACGTTGAGTCTCCTGCTCCTCGGATGCTGCCTGAAGTGCTGTGCTTTTCCAGTACCACACTCTCGACTCTGATCTCCAGCATCTGCAGTCCTCACTTTCTCCCTGTAAGTGTAATTTGTCAGTCCTTTACTTACTATTTAGAAAACACAAAATATTATGACATGCACACAGATACACTCAATGTGCTGATATTTATATTAATTCCAGTATGGGGACAAAAATGGAGGGACATGAGAAATGAAAGAATGTTTCCCTAAAGCATAATTGAATCAGATACCTGCCTAATATCAAACCTGCGGAGAACCGAGATACACTTTGACTAATTATAAAATACTAAATTATTATAACATAACATTAAACCATCAGGAAAATGTAATGTATTGAACTGTCCTAGTAAAAAAAAATAAATTTCATTTCCATGTTTCCATTTTATTTATTTCTAAACTATCCTGTTCTGGTAATATAATTGCATCATTTTAATTGATACTTATAAACATATACAAGTTGAATATATGATAACTGTACTGTATTCTTTTCCCTGAAATGCAGGAAAAGTTCTACATGTGGAGCACATAGAATTACTGACAGAATCGTACAAGCAGTTGAAACAGCAAGTGAATGGAAAAGAGCTGATAGAGGGTTCCCTGCATTTCACAGGTAGTCATAATAGCAAAATATCTGAAATGGAAATACAGAATGGAAATTCCACAATTGTCCTTGCTTATTATCTAATGGCTGATCTAGCATTTTTTAGAGTGAGGGGCATAATTTCCCTATGCAATTGCAGCAAGACTTCCCTGCTCCTCTCACTATGAAAGCCAACATATCATTTACTTTCCTCACCATCTGTTGTACCTGCTTGCTTACAATTAACTGATTTATTGCTGAGGAAGTGCCATTTGACATGTAGGATGGCAATTGGCTGGATTGTTTTTGTCCTACTTTTTGTGGACAGGACAAACCTGCATAATGTTCAATAATATTTGGGAGATGCTAATATTATAACTGTACTGGAACAACTTAGCCAAGGATACTGCTGAAATGTTGTTTAGTCCCATAGACTTTACTGTAACCCATGCACTAAGCTGAGTCTTGTTGTCACAGAGTGAATTAAATCGACTGAAGACTGGCATCCATGAGGTTAGGGACCTCACGAGACTGAACTGAAAACAACAAATGCTGGAGATCACAGCCAGTCGGACAGCATCCATGGAAAGAGAGCAAGCTAACATTTCAATGCTATCTGAACCACAAGTTATCTCCAGCATTTGTTGTTTTCAGTACAGATTCCAGCATCTGCAGTAATGTGCTCCTACCTCAGGAAACGGAGTTGGATTATTTACTGGACACTTATTGCTGAAGGTAGTTGCAATCCAAATGGATTGGGTGATGATTGGATGGTTAGAAATACCTCAACATGTCTTTTGAACTCAGGTGCTAGCCTCCATGACTATTAAGGAAGGACACAGTTATGCCTACTTCTTTTAGTTGTTTATCTAACCCCCGCTATCATTCACAAATGGGTGTGGAAGAACTGTAGAGCTTTGATCTGATCCATTAGCTGTCATATTGCTTCAATCTGTCTATACTGTGCCATTTCTGTTGTTCAGCAGGCATGTCATCCTGTGTTGTATTATAGGAAAGCTCTCTATTTCACCAACATTTACATTATTGATACCTTCTCTACATAACACTGACAACTAGATAGTTGTCAACAGGTTAACTGTGCAGATTGTAGGTAATTTAATATTTGATAATAAAGCAAGGTAACTTTAGATAAAATTGTTATTTTCACAAGGAGCATGTTATCGTGACATGTCAGACCTTAGGATTTAAGATTAGATTAGATTAGATTAGATCAGATTAGATTACTTACAGTGTGGAAACAGGCCCTTCGGCCTAACAAGTCCACACCGACCCGCCGAAGCGCAACCCACCCATACCCCTACATTTACCCCTTTAACCTAACACTACGGGCAATTTAGCATGGCCTATCCCAACACAATCTAGTCCCACCTGCCAGCACCTGGCCCATATCCCTCCAAACCCTTCCTATTCATATACTCATCCAAATGCCTCTTAAATGTTGCAATTGTACCAGCCTCCACCACTTCCTCTGGCAGCTCATTCTATACACGTACCACCCTCTGTGTGAAAAAGTTGCTCCTTAGGTCTCTTTTATATCTTTCCCCTCTCACCCTAAACTTGCATATATCAGTATACATACCTATCATTTTCCAGGTGGACCTCTAGATAGACAACGCACCGGATTCCCTGCTTTTAGTGGAATATCACGTCTTTCGTGGCTTGTGGATCTCTTTGGGGAGCTCACGTTTAAATCTGCTACATTGGAAGAACAACAAAAGCAGCATTACTGGAAGATGACGGTACATTTCCTTACTAAAAGTAGCAGGTTAGTGATACAAAATCAGTGTCAGTATCGGTCTTCAATTCTACAAATTGTAGGGAGATGGTGAGCTCTCTCACCTGGATGGCTGACCACCATTTTGAAAGGAGTGAGGAGTCTTTTCACTTTGCTCAATATATAGCCAAAATGCAGTCTATTTGAACTCAGCACTAATTTCTAATGGCCTGTCTGAACTGGATTTCCTATTGTGGGAGTCAAACTCTTGTTCATTTGCTCTCCCAGTAAATGTTGGATCTGTTCTGCTCACCATTTTATAAGGACTGAGGAGTCTTCATGACCTTGCAAAAATCAGGCCTTTAAATTTCACTGCATTGCTAACTGTATGCCAGCATGTTCTGTGTAATCTATGGTGAGAATCAATAGAATAAACATTTTAGAAAAACAACAAAAATCTTGCAATGGGTTGTTCTTGAGACATAAATATTTTATTTTTGCCAAAGTACTTTGACAATTTGTTGCAGTATCTGGCAAACTCTCAAATTTAGGGCTAGCGTCAATATTTAGTCATCAGCCATGATCCTGTTGAATGGCAGAACAGACTCAAGGGGCTGAACAACTTACCCTAGTTCCTGTTTCTTATGGTTTTATACAATCAATGGCATTATTTTTTTTCTCATCCTATCCCAGCAAGCTATCTGGTGAACCTTCAATTTACTTGATGTATGGCAAATATTTATTTAAATACCCTTTCAGTTCCCAATTTTGATCAATGATAATAGAGGTTGTTGATTTATCTATTTCCAAGAAACAAGTCTAAAGTAAGAAAGGATAAAAATCAGAGTGAGTGAATGACACTTGATGCCAAGACACCAAGATGTAACAGCATTAAGAAATGAGCTGTGTGATAAGTTTACAATGTGTGGTTAAGTACCTGCTTTTTATTGATTCTATCTTAGACCCCTAGTGTGGACTGAGGAAAGAGGATCAGAGTTGAAACGCAAAAAAGAAATACATTTCCGGTTCAAATCAGATACCTTGGATCATTTTCCAGAAGCACCTAATAGCCATGTTGGACTATTCATGCAAGACCTCAATTTGTTTGCCCAGAAACTAGCAGGCCAAACACGCACTGAACTCTCTGAAAAGAATCGCATCCTGCACTGTCTGGACCTGGCAGATAAGATAAGAATTTTCTGTGAGCAGACTCCACTAAGCTAACAATAATTGCACTTCCTCGGTCTTCTGCAAATAAAATTATTGGTTTGATGGATTGTTGTTCAGAATTAATATGTAGGCCTAGATTTTTAAGTTCTGATTAATAGGGTTGCCTGTTTTAGACCTTTTCACCACATATTAATAATAATTTACTGCTTAAAAATGTGTTGCTGAAAAAGCGCAGCAGGTCAGGCTGGTCAAAGGAACAGGAGAATCGATGTTTCAGGCATAAGCCTTTCTTCAGGAATCAATAATAATAATAACAAAAGATAATAACAAAAGACCCTGGGCTTAAGGGATTAGATAACTTCCAAGCAGTTGAATGGACATTTCAATCTGATTTCTCTGGATTGCTTTTTGTTTTGTTAACTTATGTTGTTAATTGTTAAAATGTCAGATGACTGGAGGTAGGATTTTTGTTATTGTGTGCATAACTTTTGTATTAAGCAATAAACAGAGAAAGAGTTACAAGGATTCACACTGCAAAAATTTCTTTTTAGTCAGTATAACTCCACACACTTAACAATTGTGCATTGATATTACTTGATTTCTTCCACACAAACACATAGTTATTAGGCAGGCATGTTATTGTTCTCTAATCTGGTCATGAAAACTGTGTAACATGCACGCTGGGAGAATAATAATTGAAAACTGAATTTTAACTTAAAGCAAACGAATATTCCTCGCTGAATTTAGATAGCATTTAAAGAGCTTCTTATCTTAATTTGTAGTCTCTACCATTTTGATTAAAATAGTCTTGAAGTAGCAACATACTTGATTCTTAACTGGTTTTCCTTGCTACAAGATAGTTGTTTTGTTTGTTTAAATGTTTTCAAATAATTGTGTCAGCATGTTAAAGAGAAAAAGTGATTGCACTTCCAAAGTAATTATTTGGCTGTAAAGTGATATGCTCTGAGGAGACATAGTTGAGTATCAATTTTCTTACTGATCTTACCAACATGTCACTGCATTGCATTCATGATATGCTGTGGGTTTTTTCACTCTTCAAACATTATATAATCTTATTCTATCACCTAAGCTGACTGAGAAGGAAAAGTGCATTTAGCTAGCAAATTCCATGACCTCAAGATATCCCAAAAGTGTCTTACAGGTAATGTTGTAATTCCTGAAATTAAGTCACTGCTGTAATGCAGGATACAGGGAATTAATTTAACATAAGAATGGAGCTGGAGGATTGGCATTTCACCAAAAATAGATTTCTTGTTCATTCTTTTAATTGTATAAACAGTATATCTCATACTGAAGGAAATTTGAAAGAGTTCTCATATAGCCGGGATGAAAGATCAATTTCTTGGCCTGATCTTGGGAGGCAGAGGAAATGTGATAGACCCCACACACCTTGTCACATTGTTGGTCTGGATGTAGGTTTGCATGCTGAGCTGGAAGGTTCATTTTCAGATGTTTTGTCACCATGCTAGATATCATCATCAGTGAACCTCTGGATGAAACACTGGTGGTATGGCCCGCTTTCTATTTCTGTGTTTAGGTTTCCTTGAGTTATTGATGTCATTTCCTGTGGTGACACCATTTTCTGTTCTTTCTCTTAGTGGGTGGTAAATGAGATCCTAGTCAATGTGTTTGTTGACAAAGTTCCGGTTGGAATGTCATGTACTAAGGCTTTCATGTCTTTAAAAACCCAGTATAATCAAAGGGGAGTGGTCAGCCAGCTATGTAGCTAACCTTCGTTTAGATTGGAGTTTTTGATTCAGTTCAGCAGCAGTGTGTGAGAAGAAAGGCTGTTGGGGCTAGTCCAGTGTGGTACTCTCTCTCTCTCTCTCTCTCTAACTTCAAGCCTTCAAGCCCTAGTTTGTTTCATATTCACTCTTTGTGCTAAGGGATGTGTTTATTGGGACTGCTGCAAGTATTTTTCGGAACAGCATAATTAAGTCGAGATAGTCTTTTGGTTTTAGATAGGATAAGTTATCTGGTATTCTATTTTCTGTTCTTTGTGTTTCATTCCATAATTTTGTCAATACATTCTGCTTGTTTAAAACTTGGCAGTCAGATCAGCTAATTCACTCCAGGAATATCTACTATATACTTACCTAAGACAAATAGTAAAGTTACAGTCTGGGTTACCTGCCTAAAAATGTTTTGAGGGGTCAGGCCTGGTCCATAGCAACATGCATTAATTTGAAAGAATCCTGCAATTTCCTGAGATGAATTAGATTGGAGGAATGGGAGGTCACTTTAAAGGTTTTGCCTCCATTGAAGAGCACAGAACTGTTAATGTGATTTCCTGGAACCTATCAACATTTTTCCTTTGCTGACTCCAGAAACTTATTAGGAAGTGGCACAAAAAAATAAATTTTCCAACAATGAGGCCTATGATTTCCATCACAATTTACGGACAAGAGGGGAGAATGAGCAGGCAATGGCAATCCTGTTAGGGTGGACGAAAGAAAATCCCATTTAGAGTTGTGATACAGGATTGCATCTTAAATCATTCCTCATATGTTGTAATATCACATCTCCTTGTTTGTGTTTTGGCAGCTATTAAGACCATAACTAGTAAAAGGGGAAGTAGACCCTCCCACTCAGTCCATCAAGTCTGCTCTGTCATTCAATGAAATCACAGTTCATCTGATAATCCTAACATGATTGAAAGCAACTACTTGCTAGAAGACAGACAAAGATAACTTAATGTCTCAGACACCTCCACATCTGACAACTTACTTCTGGAGTACTGCTTCATTGTTAATTACATATCTGAGCTTTCAGAATTGGACATTCAACCAAAATTGCTGCATTAGTTGCAAAAGATGTGTTTGCATTTTATCTTAAAAGATTAGTAAATATTAATCTTCATAAATATTATGAAAGCAAGCTGAGAATGCTGAAAATCTGAAACAAACAAAGAATGCTGGAGGAACTAAGCAAGTCTGGCAGGTTTGTCAGATCTGTGGAGAGAGAATAACATTACAGCTAGGAGCAGGAGGAGATTCACAGTCAAAATGTGTGTGCTGGAAAGAACTGCAAGTCAGGCAGCATCCGAGGAGCAGGAGAGTTAACGTTTTGGTCATCAGGCCTTCATCAAGAATGTGGTGGGGGGTTAGGAAATGAAGGGAACGGAGAGGTAAATAGGAGGGTAGTAGGGTTGGCGGAGAGGTAGCTTGGAAGGTGATACGTAGATGAAGGTGGGAGGTGATGGTGATAGGTCAGACCGGACGGTGGAGCGGATAGGTGGGAAGGAACATGGACAGGTGGGACAATTCAACAGGGCATTGCTGAGTTGGAGGGTTGGATCTGGGATGAGGTAGGGGAAGGGGGATGAGAAAACTGATTGGAGGGTCCAAAGACGGAAGAATGAGGCGTTCTTCCTCCAGTTGTTGGGTGGCTAGGATTTGGCAGTGGAGAAGGCCCATGACTTGCATGTCCTTGGTGGAGGGGGAGTTGAAGTGGTTGGCCAGAAGGTGGGGGGTTGTTTAGTGCGTGTGTCCCACAGATGTTCTCTGAAATGTTCCGCATGTTGATGGTCTGTCTCTCCAATATAGAGGAGAGGAGAAAGTGAGGTCTGCAGATGCTGGAGATCAAAGTTGAAACTTTATTGCTGGAACAGCACAGCAGGTCAGGCAGCATCCAGGGAACAGGAGATTCGACGTTTCGGGCACAGGCCGAAGAAGGGCCTGTGCCCGAAACATCGAATCTCCTGTTCCCTGGATGCTGCCTGACCTGCTGTGCTGTTCCAGCAATAAAGTTTCAACCAATATAGAGGAGACCACATCGAGAGCAACGGACACAGTGGATGAGGTGTTTGGATGTGCAGGAAAGTCTCTGCCAGATGAAAGATCCTTGGGGGGCTTGGATGGTGGTGAGGGAGGAGGTGTGGGCACAGGTTTTACACCTCTTGCGGTGGCAAGGGAAGGTGCCAGGAGTGGAGGGTGGGTTGGTGGGGAGTGCAGACTTAACAAGGGAGTCGCAGAGTGAATCGTTTCTGTGGAATACTGAAAGGGGTGGGGATGGAAATATATCTGTGGTAGTGGGGTGTGGCAGAGGATGATGCGTTGTATCAGGAGATTGGTGGCATGGAAGGTGAGGACCGGGGAGAGTTCTATCCTTGTGGTTGGGGGTGGGGTTTAAGGGTGGAGGTGTGGCAAGTGGAGGAGTTGCACTGGAGGGCATTGTTGACCATGTGGGAGGGAAAATTCCAGTCCTTGAATTAGGAGGCCATCTGGGATGTTCTGGAGTGGAATTGTTCCTCCTGGGAGCAGATGTGGTGAAGGCGGAGGAATTGGGAGTCAGGGATAGCATTTTTATAGGAGGGGAGGTGGGAGGAGGTGTAGTCCAGATAGCTGTAAGAGTCGGTGGCTTTGAAGTAGATGTCAGTGTTGAGTCGGTCACTGGAAATGGAGGTAGAGATGTCCAGGAAAGGGAGGGAGGTGTCTAAGAGGGTCCAGGTAAACTTGAGATCAGAGTGGAAGGTGTCTGTGAAGTTGATGAACTGTTCAACCTCATGAGAGCATGATGTGATGCTGATAGAGTCATCGATGTAGCCGAGGAAAAGATGGGGAATGGTGCCAGTGTAACTACGGAAGATGGACTGTTCCACGTACCTGACGAAGAGGCAGGCATAGTTGGGGCCCATGCGGGTGCCCATGGCTCCCCTTTGGTCTGAAGGAAATGGGAGGATTCGAAGGCGATATTGTTGTGGGTGAGGACCAGTTCAGCAAGTCGAATGAGTGTGTCAGTGGAGGAATACTGGTTGGGACGGTTGGAGGTAAAGAAACGGAGGGCTTCAAAGCCTTAGTCATGGCCAATGAACATGTACCGGGACTGAATGTCCATGGTGAAGATGAGGCATTGTGGGCCAGAGAACCAAAAGTCATGGAAGAGATAGAGGGCATGGGTGGTGTCCCAAATGTATGTGGGGAGATCCTGGACCAAGATGCAAAATGGATAACCTTATGTGATAAACTCCATCTGCCAAATTTTGGTCAATTCATCAAACTTATACATATCAATATGTAAATTTCTTATTTCTTCCTTGAAACCTACTTTCCTATCTGTTTAGTGATTTCTGCAAATTTGGATATAGTGGATTCTATCTCTGCATCGAAGACATTAATAATAACTTTAAAGTTCACTTGTAAATGTAACTTTAAAAAAGTTCTGTGATTTATATATGAAAGAACTGAAACCAACATGTTCACTCTAAAAGATGAGGGACTTGACAAACAATTCAGATCTTTTTCAATATATAATTTCAGTTACATCACACTGTAAACGTTTGCTATAAATTCAGTGTCTTATAATCTTATACTCCACAACCACCTGATGAAGGAGTAGTGCTCTGAAAGCTAGTACTTCCAACTAAACCTGTTGGACTATAACCTGGTGTTGTGTGACTTTTAACTTTCTACACCCCAGTCCAACACCGCCATCTCCAAATCATAACTGATCTACAGTTTCCTGCAAGCTAAGAGCAAAGTTAACAACACACAAGCAAGACAAGAATAAAAACAGAAATGCAGAAGGGGGGGTTACTGGACCCAAAATGTTAAATTTTCTTTTTCTCTGCAGATGCTGCCAGACTTGCTCAGTTTTTCCAGGAATTTCTGTTTTCATTTCTGATTTCTAGCATCTGCAGTTCCATAGATTTTTTGTTTAGTGATTAACTCACTCCCACATCTTTCCATAGACAAGACAAGGCTGTGGGGGAAGTGTCGGTTGGGTGGAGGCATGGTGTTAGAAATTGTAAGAAAAATGAAGAACAGATATAGTATGGCTATTTTCTGAATTTATTGAATTCTATATTGAGACCTCAAGGCTGTAAGTTGCTGAAGCAGAAAAAGGTGTTGTTCCTTGAGCTTGTGTTGTGCTTCATCAGTACATTGTAGCAAGCTCAGGGCAGAAATGTTAACATAAGAGCAAGATGGTTTATGCTGTCTTTGTGTCATTCTCACCACTTGCCTTCGCATCTATTTTTGTAATATCCACAAACTTAGTGATAGCACATTCACTTCCATCATCCAAGTCATTAATATGTATTGACATGTAAACCAAGCATAGCACCATATCATCACTGAGACAAACAAAGAGCAAAGACAAGGTTTTGACTGTACTTCAGCTCCTTATTTTCACTTATGACACTCAGCATTCATAAAGAAATAATTAATCTTTTTTTCAAATTACAGTTATTAAATTGAGACACGTTATCTATTACTGAAAGCTAAAATGATGGTTTTCTCAGAGTTAAAGAAAACATCTTTCACATATATTGGTAACTATGGAAATGTTGAAAATGTTAATTTCCACTTGGTACTGCTACACTTGATGCCATTATTAGATTCCTTGCATCATGATAATGAATGCTGGGAATTATTCACTGACAAAATACCAAATACATTTCCAGACTGCTGTGCCTTTGTCCTCACTACTATCTTGAAAAACCAGGATTAGCCACAAAACACCAATTTTATCTACTCTGAAGTCAATTTTACAAATTATTCAACCTAGTCTAGCCTAGGCACATCTGAATAGTAGAATAAAAAGAGGACAGTAGGTGAGTAGTTAGAACATTATCCTCTGATTTTGACATTTTTTTGTCTCCAACTGACACCACAAAAACCATGACCGAGATTGGTTTTTACCCTGAGGAATAACAATGACTGCAGATGCTGGAAACCAGAGTCTAGATTAGAGTGGTGCTGGAAAAGCAGTTCATGGAAAAGCATCCAAGGAGCAGTAAAATCAACGTTTCGGGCAAAAGCCTTTCATCAGGAATACAGGGCATTGTCATTCCTCAGCCTTGCAATAGATCAAAACTGTTCCCAAAACTCTGTTGTTTAGTACTAATGCATTTGCCATCAGTGTTGCCGTTACTTCTCTAGTTACAGTGTTTCACAGAAGTGAAAAGCTGCTAAGGACTGATGGTATTTGTAATGCCTACAAAGTGAGATAAAAAGCTTCTTGATATTACAGTCTGATTGGCATTTTTTAAGAACACAAGACAGCTTGGAATAACAAAACGATTATTCAGTCATAAAAAAAGTGCTGGAGAAATTCTGCAGGTCTGGCAACATCTGTGGAATAAATTCAATATCATTCTTCTTCAAAACCTATTTTGATAGATACTTTGATAGATTACATATATTATGTTGTGTTGTGGAGTCTATCCCAACTATTTAATTTTAAGAGGCAAATCTCTACATAATCTCTCTTATCCCTAATGATAATCAAGAAAATTGGAATATTCTAACATCTTTGCTATTGAACCATTATTTATGATTCTCAATAGGGAGCATACTATTCACTGAACCAAACAGCAAAAAATAAGTAACAACAAATACAGAAAATGCTAGGGAATCTCAACCGGTTCAGCAGCAAGAGAGAAATAGAATCAGCATGTTCTGTTCAAATCTTATGAATGCATATCAGATACAAAACATTAACTCTGTTCCTCTCTCCACAGATGCTGCCTGACCTGCTGAATTTTTCCAACATTTTCTGGGTTTGTTTCAGAGTTCCAGCATTGACAGTACTTTGCTTTTATTAGCAGAAAATATTTGTTTTCATTGAAAATGTCATCATTTTGCTTCTTTCATTTGTCTACCGTCTCAAACCACATTGTGGACCAGATTTGTATCTAGCTCCTCTTTATAGGGATTAAGCATCAACTACATTTCCAGAGAGACAAAAGTGAGGACTGCAGATTCTGAAGATTAGAGTCAAGATTAGAGTGGTGCTGGAAAAGCACAACAGGTCAGGCAATATCAGAGGAGCAGGAAAATCAACATTTCGGGCAAAAGCCCTTTGAATCCCTTCCAAATATCTTGAAAATACATTCTAATACTTAATACTGACATACTGATGAGTGTGCAAAGAAATTTGCCAAATATGTATTCATTATAAACTTAAAAACAAGTTCAAATTAAAGCAGCTTACATTTTGCTCTTAGATCTCTGGAATGGGACTTCAATCTGAAATCTTCTGACTTAGAAGTGAGACTGCTAGCCACTAACTTCCAGGTAGGTTTTAAAGGCAAGAAATAAATTACAACTAAGGATTCCATAGGATATATAAGACAAAGAAGCAGTGCATTTGCCTGAACCAGTCTGTACCATTATTAATGCTTCACTTAAGCCAACTCTTATTTTCCTAATCCAAATCAATATTTGTAACTGTCTATTCACTTTCTCTTCACATGTCTGTCCAGTTTCTCCCCACTATACTATTCACTACATTTACTCTATGATACGACATTTCACATTCTTACCACAGTTTGGAGTAAAATATATTCTCCAGATTAGATTTCTTAATGAATTTCTTAGATTAGATTTTACTCTTCCCTTTAAGAGTTCTCTTTATCCAATCTGTAAAAGGTTTTCATAGAGCCATACAGTGCAAACCAAACGGTCCACGTAAATTTCTTTGTAAACTTTTTTCAATTAAGGAAAATGTCCTGTTTTCAGACGCCACTGGTTTTCAGGTAGCTGTCTCAATGATTGCCTCTGGTATTTCTTTATTGGATTCTTTAAAATGATGTGGGCGCAATCCACGTGAACTAGCAGCTTTGTCTTTGTTGACCTTGATTTATTTTATACATCCCTTTGTATTTTAAATGCAGTTATCTCACTGCTCATCATTCAAAGTTACATCTAATTATTCTGTCTCTCTAGTAAATAACTGAAGCAAAATAATTTAATATTTATGCCATCTATCATAACCTGTGGTATTATCCTACATATTCCTTAGTGGTCTCATTCTCATCGGATGTTTCCTTTTTTTCACTGATAGGCCTAGGAAATATTTAATTCTTTTGTTTTTTGTTTATTGATAATTTAATTTCATAGTTCCTTTTTGCCTTCCCACATTTTTGTCTTTTCTCCTAACCTCTTTGTGTTGTCTTCTGCACTCCCTGCTGTCTGTGTCTATGTCAAAAGTCTCATACGGTCCCTTATGTCTTTAATCACCCATGGAGTCTCATTAGTGTTGAGTTTGTTCTTTCCTTTTTAATGAAAAGCTTTCGGGAAGCAAAAACAAACTACTGCAATAGGAGGCAAGGGTGGCTAAAAAGTCAGGGGGATAGTGTGAGGTGAATGGTGTGCCCGTTGAAATGTAGCATGATATTCTGTCTGCTGCAAGGAATGTAGCCCAAAGCCAATAATGTCAATATAGTGGTCAATTAAGACCATCTTGCATGTTATTGCTGACATTTTACTAGCAGTGGGCAGGCTGTCTGTCACAAGGATGACCACCGATTGAATCTTGTGATCCCTGTGCACCTCAGAGGAGTTTCCTCTTAAGTAAACCATCTTGTGACCCACAAAGGGGGCTCTAATGAGCCCAAAAAGGGGACCACTTTTGTGGCAAGACTCTTGTCCTGATCTTCCACACCACACCTTTGCCTCAGTCTGTTCTCTTTTTACAAGTAACTGTGAATTCAAATAATTTTTTTAAGATGGAAATGAATGAGTTAGCATATGGATGAATAGGTGAATGTTAGATTGTCTGAATGCAAGTGTAGGTGATGTAGGAAGGCAAGTGAGAAGGTGAACTGGCTAGGATTTAATTGGGTTCATGGGATAGTCAGTGGGAGGGAGATAGGTTGATTTGGAGGAGTAGTTGGGTGGTTGCAGGATAGTTGAATGGGAAGTTAATTGAGTGGGGCTTTAGTCAGGTTGGGTGGGGAGAAATTGTTGAGGGTGTGTAGCTCGATCATCAGGTGGGACGCATAATGGGATTGAGCCCTGAGGGGGTGAGGGGATCGTCGAGATGGATTGGAAGGATGATGGGTGGTCTGAGATTAAAGTCATAGTCAAAGAGATGTACAGCATGGAAACAGACCCTTTGATCCAACTTGTCCATGCCAACCAGATATCCCAACCCAATTTAGTCCCACCTTCCAGCACCTGGCCCATATCTTTTAAATATTGCAATTGTACGAGCCTTCACCACTTCCTCTGGCAGCTCATTCTATACACGTACCACCCTCTGTGAAAAAGTTGACCCTTAGGTCTCTTTTATATCTTTCCCCTCTCACCATAAACCTATGCCCTCTAGTTCTGGATTCCCCCACCACAGGGAAAATACTTTGTCTATTTATTCTATCCATGCCTTTCTCATGATTTTAAAAACCTGTATAAGGTCATCCCTCAGCCTCTGCGCTCCAGGGAAAACAGTCTTAGCCTGTTCAGCCTCTCCCTATAGGTCAAATCCTCCATCCCTGGCAACATCCTTGTAAATCTTTTCTGGACCCTTTCAAGTTTTCACAATATCTTTCCGATAGGAAGGAGACCAGAATTGCACGCAATATTCCAACAGTGGCCAAACCAATATCCTGTCCAACCGCAACACTACCTCCTAACTCCTGTACTCAATACTCTGACCAATAAAGAAAAGCATACCAAATGTAATTGATTTGATTTATTTATTGTTATGTGTATTTTGTTGCAAAGAACAGTGACAAGTTATTACATAGTGTTGCCACTCTCCGGAACCATCTTAAAACATAGAAAATAAACCATACAATATAAATGCAGAAAATGAAGCAATCAAGAAAGTGTTCAACTTTACAGTCCTTCTTGTTAAGTGCTACATCACAGGCCATGGGCCTTGTGACCAGGCATGAGTTCCCTTCGCTGTGCCATCACCATTAGAATGAAAGTCACCACTCTTTGGCACTGTCTCACCTCAACCAACACCCTCGCCACTATGAGTTCTAAAGGGACCTCACCAATGCAGATGCCACCAATGCCGCCAGGTACTACACCAGCCCAATTCCGCCGCTGGCATGAGACGTCTTTCAGCCGAGCTCACTGATGCAGCTGCTGACGATGCCACTGAGTCTGCACTGGGTCCAAATACACTTCCTCCATGATTCTGCACCAGATGCAACTGCTGCCAGGAACACAAACCTGCCTCCACCGCAGCAAGCATAAGTCAGTGGTAGGACTGCTTCAATGATACAGAAGCTTCTGGGAATCCAAACTCACCTCTTACGCCGTCATTATGAATCCACGCTGCTGGGCCTACTCGAGTCTGCACTGCTGGGCCCACCTACCATCACCATGATTGAGCTCTTCAACAAGAGGTAAGTGAATAAGAGGAAAAAGAAAAGTGAGAAAAACAAAGAAAAAAAAAGAAAAGCAGACAAAGCGGATAATTGCTGGGCTCAGAATCCATACTCCATCTCCATCTTACCGGAAGTTGGATCAGGTCAGTGGTTTAATAAGTTTGGGTCAAGGATGTATCTGGTTGATTCAGTGATTAGTTGGATCTGGTCATTGGGCAGTTGGGAGGGTAGTTGGTGATAGGGAGATAGATGGTCAACTGAGAGGTACTCAGTTGAGATATCCTGGCTCATGACTGAATTTGCCCAGATATTAAACTATACAACATTTCCAGAGTTGGAATCCACTTAAGTTCCACATATCTGTCCCAAGTGTGTGCCCCGAGTTTGGTGTCAGATATATTTGTGGAGAGTACTTGGCAGCAGGAATCAGTCCGTTAAAAGTTTAAACTTCCTGAGCAATGTCAGTGCATGAGCATATATCATGCTTTCCACAGTGTCCTGATGTGAGGCTCCCAACTTAGCTGCCAATTCTGACAATCTGGAGACCAGAAGATTTGGGCTAACTTTTTTTAAATTTCAAAAATATACTTTATTCATAAAAATCATCTACAAGTACCTATAAAAATTCTAAGTCATATTTGTACAGTCTTTGTAGAGAGAAAATAAGAATAAAGCAATGGAATTTTCACATTTTTCTGCAGTGCAAAAACAGCATTTCCTATTCATGCAGGTACCAACTCATGTTCATCGTGAAGCACTGAGAGTGTCTGACTGCTAAACAAATCTTCGTTATAATTTGGCAGCAAGTCCCTGAATATTCCTCTTTCCCCAATGGACTATGGTGGTAGGTGCTCCAACCTAAGTACATCCTTCAGAATGTAGTCCTGAACCTTGGAATGTGCCAGTCTGTAACACTCCGTTGATCTCAACTCTTTACATTGGAAGACCAACAAGTTTGCAGCAGACCAAAGAGCATCTTTCACCGAGCCAATGAGTCTTTTAGGTGCAGGCAATGTTTATCTCAGTGTCAGAGCGGAGTCCTGCATCATGGAGCTGCTCAGGACAACCCTGGACAAGAACTACTTCATTTTTCTCTGCAAACATTGTCAAAATTGAAATCAAGTCATGGGATGCTTCTTTCCTTGAGGAGTGGCCAGAACGAGGATCTAGCTACCAAAGGAAATCTCACATTTCCGTTCATTTGCCATGCAAAATGTAATAATTTAAATAAACAATGTCAACTCCAGCTGCAGTTCACTGATAGGAATGTTTGGGCTATTACAAGATGGAGCTAAAAAGGTGCAAGAGATATGACGCAGAGAACTCGGTCAATATAAAACATGGGGAAATAGCCTGGTCTAAGTGTCAAATAATGCAATCAACAGGCAAAAATCAGGATATTTAGTGTGACTGTAAAATGCTAGAAACCCATTTACTTTGTTCTTGGCAGCTACTTATTCTACTATCTTCATTGAACAGGACTGCAACTACATACAATTAAAGTTTTTAACATTAAAAAGTTAATGATCCTTATATTTAGAAACAGACTTCTATGTGCCATTTCATTTATATTCTAATGTAAATGCAAGGATTTCAAGTGGAAATATCATCAATATATGAGAAAGAAGTGATGATATACAGTGAAGAACCATCTGTAGTCTTCAGTTAAACAAGGTCATGAGGAGGTTCAAAGTTCATACACAAAAAGTAAGGTTGTAATGAACAGCAAGATTACCAATGGTTCTTTCCCTCAATTACATTTATGTCCATTTACAGAAGGGCATTGCACCTTATCTGTGTACAATGAAATTTATATCTGAACCACTCAACACCATATTATGATCTTAATTAGAGCCAGATGAAAAGAATATTCAGCAGTTACCTCTGGCACAAGTTAGAGAGTAAACCTGCAATGTGGCAGATTGACCTGGAGCCAAGAAACATCAGCATTAATTTTCAACTCACAGCAAAACAACTCAAAACAAATTGACAGAAGAAGTGACAGCTCTTGGAAATTAAATTGGTCCCAGCTCCGTAATTGGTGAACTGGCTGGCTGTACTATAATGCTGTTTATTTACATCCCATTTCTGGTTCTCTTCTTCACACAACCAAGAAACTGAAGAAGGCCATTTGATCTGATATGAATGATACTTCGCCCTTACTTTATGAGGAAGGATTTTCAGCTATCAATCCAACATTTGAATCAATGTCTTTTTATCACACGTTAGAGATGAGCTTTCATGTTCATTTTCTGCAGTACTTCTAGCACATGAATAGTTTTCTTCTTGGTATTTAACAATGCATATGATTTTAGTTTTAGTTAGACATCTGCATCAGATGTATCTCAAGGTCCTCATCCAAATCGTGTCTGCACATAGTGTCCATTGCAAATCCTTGATGAGCAGGCCAATTATTGGCCAGAATATACATTCAACATCAAATAAAGTTCAGAAATGTGTGGCTGCAAGTCACGAGGAGGGCCCCCAACACTGATAAATTAGCAGCCTCACCTTCAAAAATGGGAGCTGCTGAAAAAGGTAGAAAAGGGGCAAGGTGTCTAAAAAGACATTTCAAACAATTTAAAGTAAAAAGAAGCCACAGCTGCCAAGATGTCATCATGGAGGGAAAACACTTTCACAATGCAGTCATGGCTATTTTGATATCACAAGCAGGGGACAGTGGGGAGTGGGAAAACTATACATAGCTTGCTGTTTATTGAATATGCTGCCTCCAAACGTCATCCAGGATTTGGTCTCAGCAGGAGGCTCAATTACTGATGGAAAAGTTCTGCTGTTACCTGCACAATGGCCTCACTAGACCCATGAAGGGATTTTGCTGATACTTAGCCCAACCATAAATGTTTAAATATAACCAAGAGGTGGATATGTACCAGAAAACCGGTATATTGGCCAGCAGGGAAATTTTCAGGTCAGCTTGCTGTTGCACAAGATGGTTGACCAAAACATATTAACTGAGGAACATTTGTAAAGTACAATTCAAATATGTCAGGTCACACTGTGCAATACAGATAAGAATGTTTAATTGCTGTATTTGGTTAAATATAGTCCATGTTACTTTAAAACAACTCCACTTAAATTACATTTATAGTACATTAATATTCCCTGAAAAGCTCAAGCTTTTTTACACTGGTCCCAATCCCTTTGTGTGCTATGACAGTAGGGTTGAATGCTGGTCTTTTGCTATTGATTCATTGAGGCAAATTTCCCAAACTTTAGACTGTCCTTCAGCATGCAGTCCTGCACTTTAGAAAGTACTAGTCTGCAAAAGTCAATTGCTGACAGCTCCTTGCTAAATCAGAAAATAAGAAATTACCACAAACTAATGTAGCATTTTCTGACCAGTACCCAAACTGAATTAGAATAGAACATTCTTTTGGACAATGTATGATACGTGTGCCCAACATGGTGTAATGAAACATAAAGCTAGTTCTTTATCCTGCTGTAGCTAAATCTATACAAAGCTGCAGATCCTATTAGATGTCACCTGAAATATTCAGGACGTTAATTACACATACCTGTACATATATGCCAGAGGAGCTGACTATACCAGTGGTACCATTCGAGAAAGTGATAAGCATTTTCCATCGCCCATACCTCCATCTTAGAGGTACTCAGTCCATTTGTATAATAGCAACCAGTAATTATTTTAAACTAAGGGTTACACAATATCCATACAGACACAGCTAATATCAATTGTTCATTTAGTCTAATTCCTGCAGATTGGATGCAAGCCACCCACAGTGGCACAGTTTTGTTTGAAGGACAAATAATTGCTACTTTGTGTTCTAGACTCATATTAAAAAAAGCATTAGTCAGCAGCTTTAAACAGACGCATGCAGAAGGATATCTGGAAGAAGCATATGACTATGAACAGGTTAGGCAACTTATTGGAATAAAACACTGACAAAGGCTTAATGGGCTGAATGATCTAGTTCTACATAATACAATTTTGTGTTCTCTTCCCCAGAATTGGCTAATCTAGTACATCAGTTTGACCATTTGATATATGCTGCTGCTAATTTTAATTCAATCCTTGCCCAGCAAGAACGATGTTAAAATCATCTGATAACCTTTACTGGTTTGCAACTGCACCATCCAGTGACATTTGATATTCACCAGTTTTGAAGTTGACTCTATAACTAGGGCAGCACTTATTTCCCATCCCTAATTGACCAGAAGGCAGTTATGAATCCATCGCATTGCTGTATCCAGAATCACATCTATGTCTGATCAGATAAGGATGATAGATTTCCTTCCCTTAACATCAGTGAACCAGATGGGTTTTTAACACCAAAAGACAGTGATTGCATAGCCATTATTAAGCCAGCTTTTAAAAAATAAATTTCACCATCTGCCATGGTTGAAATCAGACGCATATCTCCAAAACAGCCTGTGGTTCCAGATTACTGATCCAGTGGACATTACAGAGCTGAGACAGAGCTTAATGTAAGTCATAGACTCGAGCCTCAGTTATGTAATTGGCACCACAATAACCTTTTAATTTATGCATTCTGCTGCCCGATTCATTTATACCTACCTCGACACTGTCCTATCCCTAGTCCAGGAACTCCCCACATACGTTCGAAACACCACCCACACCCTCCACCTCCTCCAAGACTTCCGTTTCCCCGGCCCTCAACGCCTCATCTTCATTATGGATATCCAATCCCTCTACATCTCCATCCGCCATGACCAGGGCCTCCAAGTCCTCCGTTTTTCTCCTCTCCCATTGTCCCCAACAGTACCCTTCCACCGATACTCTCATTTGTTTGGCCGAACTGGTCCTCACCCTTAACAATTTCTCCTTCGAATCCTCCCACTTCCTCCAGACCGAAGGGGTAGCCATGGGCACCTGTATGGGCCCCAGCTATGCTTGTCTCTTTGTTGGCTACGTAGAACAATCCATCTTCCGTAATTACACTGGCACCACTCCCCACCTCTTCCTCCACTACATTGATGACTGCATTGGCGCCACCTTGTGCTCCCGCGAAGAGGTTGAGCAATTTATCAACTTCACCAACACATTCCACCCTGACCTTAAATTTATCTGGACCATCTCTGACACCTCCCTCCCCTTCCTGGACCTCTCCATCTCCATTAATGACGACCGACTTGACACCGACATTTTTTACAAACCCACAGACTCCCACAGCTACCTGGATTACACCTCTTCCCACCCTACCTTCTGCATAAATGTCATCCCGTATTCCCAATTCCTCCACCTCCGCCGTATCTGCTCCCAGGAGGACCAGTTCCACCACAGAACACAGACCAGATGGCCTCCTCCTTTAGAGACCGCAATTTCCCTTCCCAAGTGGTTAAAGATGCCCTCCAACACATCTCGTCCACATCCCGTACCTCTGCCCTCAGACTCCACCCCTCCAATCATAACAAGGACAGAATACCCCTGGTGCTCACCTTCCACCCTACCAACCTTCGCATAAAACAAATCATCCACTGACATTTCTGCCACCTCCAAACGGACCCCACCACCAGGGAAATATATTCCTCTCCACCCCTTTCCACCTTCCGCAAAGACCGTTCCCTCCATGACTACCTGGTAAGGTTCATGCCCCCCCCTACAACCCACCCTCCCGTCCTGGCACCTTCCCCTGCCACCGCAGGAATTGCAAAACCTGCACCCACACCTCCTCCCTCACCTCCATCCAAGGCCCTAAAGGAGCTTTCCACATCCATCAAAGTTTTACCTGCACAACCACCAATATCATTTATTGTATCCGTTGCTCCCGATGCAGTCTCCTCTACATTGGGGAGACTGGATGCCTCCTAGCAGAGCGCTTTAGGGAACACTTCTGGGACACCCACACTAATCAACCACACCATCCTGTGGCCCAACATTTCAACTCCCCCTCCCACTCATCTTTTCCACCTATCCACTCCACCCTCCTCCCTGACCTATCACCTTCATCCCCTCCCCCACTCACCTATTGTACTCTACGCCACTTTCTCCTCATCCCCACCCTCCTCTCATTTATCTCTCCACCCTTCAGGCACTCTGCCTGTATTCCTGAAGGGCTTTTGCCCAAAACGTCGATTTTACTGCTCCTCGGATGCTGCCTGAACTGCTGTGCTCTTCCAGCAACACTAATCCAGAATCTGGTTTCCAGCATCTGTAGTCATTGTTTTTACCTTATGCATTTAGAAGACTCATCCACAACACAAAACAAGCAGGCAACTTAACCATTGTGACAAGTCCATAGACTAGCCAAGAAAGCCAAGGGAAGATTGGAAAATATTTTTATAGACCATAAGACCACACAATATAGGAGCAGAATTAGGCCATTCAGCCTATTGAGTTTGCTCCTCTATCATAGCAGGTATGTTTCTCAATCTCATTCTCCTGCCTTCTCCCTGTAACCCTTGACCCCCTTACTAATTGTGACCTTATTTATCTCTGTCTTAAAATATACTCAATGACTTGACCTTCTCAGCCTTTTGGAGCTCCCATTTCCCCTGGCACATTTGTGCCTTTTCCTGTCAACCCAATTCTTCTGTGCCTCCCCAGTCTCCTCATGGCTCTCAGCCTCGTTACAGAACCCTTTTCTCCTTCCAGCACCTTTAAAGAACATTTGTCTTACCCCACTAGCATTATGGTCTCTGTCTGCCCCCAACCCTCTTGTTGCTTCACTGTCTTCCTCATCTGCCCACTCACATCCCTTTGCAGTCCCCATCTCGCCACTTCTGTCCATTTGCGCCTCCAATTCTGTCTTCCCCCAACTCTCTTTTCTCCCCATCCCATTGCCCCTGAACTCTCCATTCCCTCTCCTGGCATTGTCAAAAAGGCTGCTTGCAGCCAATGCAATGTCCCATCCTGGCCTTGGAAAATGAAAACCGATTCCTGGATCTCAGCCTCCCCAGCTCTCTCTCCCAGCCTTAGTCTCCCCTTCCAGTCTTTGACCTCCTGCCCTAGACCTTAGCCTCCCATCCCAGGCTCAGTTTCACCAGTTCCCACTCTTGGACCTCAGCTGTCCAGACTTCAGCTCCCCAACTCCCACGCATGGACTTGGCCCTCAGGTCTCCCATTCCCCAAGCAACTCCCTAACTGCTGACAGTGACTTTACCTAACTGTTCACTGCTCCTCCAATCACAGACTTGTGATTTCCTGTTTTTGTTATAATAGGTCCGCTAGTGTGTATGCATGTATCAGTAACAAATGTGGGACGGAATCAACCTGTGATTGGAGAAGAGATTTCCTCATTGTTTATCTCCATTCTATTTATGGTGTGCCTTTTCTTCCATTGGTCACCCCATGAGTGGATTTTCCAGTGTGATTTGAGGACTTTCAGAGAATTTAAGATATTGGAGATGAAGATTAGAAATTGGACGAAGTTCTGTAAACTTAGCCAGATGCCTATAAATAATTGCGCATATAGAAGGATTCATAGCATGAAGCCACAGTTGGAAGATAAAGTTGAAAAATACATTAATGAATATCACGAAAATGATTTCTCAATTTTTTGAGGTTCATCTGAATCTTTGCTCTGAAACAAGCACAAAAAAAACCTAGGCATTGCAGATTCAAAAGCAAACAGAAAATTAATTAAATTAGGAAACAAAAATCTTCTGTAAAGATTTATTCAATTCGCTCATTTCTTTTACCACACAGGAAAATTATCACTACTACTTAACAGCAACACATGTACTGAACATGAATTATAATCCCTCACATTTCACTTTGTCTTCCGAACCAAATAACTCATTCTAATTTGCTTGAATCACATCATCATCATCTTCATCGTCGTTCATACCATTAATGGCCTTATAAGACCACAAATAATCAAGTGCATTGGATATCCCATATTTCTTTAATGATTTAATGTCAATCCTCAATCTAATTTCATATCAGGCATCTACAACTTATTTACACAGAACTGTTAATATCAGGGCCAGTATGTCACATCCCTAGTTGAATGTCTTCTCTAATCATCCATTCGTTCCACTCATTTGTCATGCTATCCTTAAGAGAAATCCAATGGTTGAACAAGGCTGGTTAGACAATCACTGCAATACCGCTGTTTTATAATCTAACTTCAGCAATGAGGTCTCTTCTGAACATGTCCCATTTCTTTACTTAATCTTCTCAATCAGAAGCTCAAAACCACTTTCATTCATTCATCCTTTACTAAATAAAATAAGGAAATTTTATTTTATGTCTATCTCCGTGGAGATTATTATTTATTTATAGTTCAAAATTTAGTATTCAAATTCTTGTAGCTTGTTTGTGTTAGTTTTGTGGGTTGGGTAGTTGAGAACTGTTTCTGACCTGTCAGAGTTGTGATAGGGAGGGGACGTGGATGTAGAAAGAGTGGAGCTGGAAAAAGTACAGCAGGTCAAGCAGCATGAGAGGAGAAGGAGAGTTGACATTTCAGGTCCTAATGAAAGGTTCTAGCCTGAAATGTCGACTCCCCTTCTCCTCTGATGCTGTTTGATCTGTGCTTTTTCCAGCTCCACTCTTTATCCACTCTTGCTCTCCAGCATCTGCAGTTCTCACTATCTCTAGCACAGGATGGATTTCAACCTCTCTAAAAATGTTACTCATTTGAAAGTCAACCCGCTACATTTTGACTAAATGTTTAGTCTTAGAAAGTTGAATTTTCACAGAAGTTTATATGGGATTTGGCAAAGATATTATAGAGGAAAGCATGTGCTGCAAAGTGCAGCATTGAACCTGGATACCTTAGATTCATCAACTCCAGTTTTGATGATCTGAGAATATTTGTCATGCTGCTGTCACTTTTGTCTTTCTCTGGCAGACTTATTATTTTTTGTTCTAAATGCTCTCGTTTGGTGTTTTAGAAATCTTTTTGCTTATTTTTATTTGTCGATTTTATTCACAATGACTTTTATTAGTTCTTATGACAAAATAATTTTAAATTAAGCATTAGCAATTTTAACAAGAAATTCATTTTCCATTTTTTTCTGACATTCTATAACATTGAAACTTTATGGTATATTGTGGAAATGATTTATAATTCTTTATGTGGGAACCCCTTGATTATATTACAATTCCGAGGGATCTCCTATCTCTACTTTCAAAGATTTTTTGTTAGTTATTCAAAGAAAACTAGTACCATTATTGCCAAAAATGTAATTTTCAGCACCACAGTAATTAAATATAATGATGAATGGAGAAAGACCAGATGAATTTGAAACCCATCAACAGCCCATTGCAGGCCTAAGTTTGAAAATGCAATTAACTATAGCAAAGAGAAAGAAACCTCTATTTAAATTGCTCATCAGATTTTTTTTGTTGATAGGTCAAAATAGTATCATTAATTATTTTGTAATGAAAGTTATTGAAGCCATTACACATTTTTCAGGGATGTCATGTTAGTGTTGACCCACTGTAATTTGATACTCTTTGATTGTGTGAGTGGCAGACATGTTTGTGAAACTTTAAGTAGTGTGTTATTGTATATTTACTTTTCTTTTCCTATTGATTCCAGACATATGCCTTACAACAATATAACAGTTTTTTTATCATACTAATCAAATTATCTGTTACTCAAATAACATCTCAAAAATCGCAATTATATGCGCATTCTATTAGATTCTGACCCAGTTCAGAGGAGATCTTATCTTTTCAGAAAGTAATTCTTCTCTTCCAACACTTACACACACAGTTTTTATTCCTTTCAGTTCAGCTTGGTCCTCGTTTATCTCTAAACAATTTAAGCTAGTCTCCTTTTTCCACTCCCTTAGTTCAGGTTGGCACTGTTGTCAGAGATATCCACAGCACTTGATTGTGCTCAGATCTTATTTGCTGCTACCACCCCTTCTTGTAATACTAGACTACAGGGATTACTAGTATTAAATGGTGATGGATTAACCACTAATATATTTTTGGCAGAAGAGGCACATACTTAAGTAACAAAAGGTAATTTATTACATAATAGTAAGATAACAGTTTACATTAGTTTAAGACTCACTTCCTGACATTACCACTAGGTAAGAGACATTGTTACCTCCTAATACACGGAAGTAGATTTATGATACTTGGCAGCAAGCTGTAGAATTGAATAACATCAAATCAGAAGAATGAATTAGAATCAACTAACTCCACCAAGAGATAGTCTAAAAACACTTTTCTGTTCCATTTCTGGTGCACATATTCTTTTTTTTTCAGCTAATCCCAGTTGATACTGATAATCTCTTCCACTGACACTCCAATGCTCTATTCTCAGATTCACGCTTCTCACCCAAAATCCAGCTTCTGCCACCTCGCATTCTCCTTCATTGCCATATATTTTCTTTGTCATCCATTTCCTAACACACATTTTCCCATTGTTCTGCTCCTTGCTGCTATCCATTTACCTGTTTTAACATCCATTTCTTTCCTTTAATGGTTGATACTCGTTATTTGGTGAAGTTCCCTCCCTTTCCTGTGGCAAACCACAGTCCTGGGCACCTTGTTGTTTATAGTGTATGTTAGTGATCGAGGTATGAATGGAAGTGGCGTGATCAATAAGCTTACTAATCATCTGAAAAAAATAGTGAGATGAATGGTGAGGAAGAAAGCTTTAGACTACGAGACAATATAGATGGGCTGGTCAGATGAGCTGAACAGTAGCAAATGGAATTTAATTCTCAAAACTGTAAAGTGATGCAATTTGAGGGTACTAACAGACATGACAGTACATGTTGAATGTTAAGATCCTAGGAAGTGCAGAAAAGATCCTTAAAGACAGTAGGTCAAGTAGATAAGTTAGGTAAGGCGGCAAATGTGGTACATGTAAGATGTAGCTGTATATAATGTTAGTTTATCCACAGCTGGAATATTGAATGCAGTTCTGGTCGCCACATAATAGAAAGGATATAATTACACTTGAAAGGACACAGAAGAGATTTACCAGTCTGGACTAGAGTGATTCAGCTGTGAAGAGAGACTAGATAGTATCATTAAATTGCTGGAAAAACTTTTGTCCTGGGCAGTGGAGTCAGTAACCAGGAGACACAATTTTAAGGCAAGGAGCAGGAAATTGAGGGGTTTGAGGAAATCTTTTCATCTAGAGTTATCTGAGACTCGCTGTCTAAAAGGCTGGTAGTGGCAGAAACCCTGAAGACATTTATGAAATATTTAGAGGAGTTCTTAACATTTGGAAAGGTGCACAAGAAGTCCAAAGCAAGAAATTTTCGTTAAATAAATCCTTAGAAGGCATGGAGATTACGGTTTGTGGAAAGTTATGAAATTATCATTTATTTCCGATTTGAAGAACGTTAACAACTTCATAACCACCTTCCTAACCCATGATTTTTTATCTAAGTTCAGATGCATGGTACACTTCCATTTGCAAATGCTCCTCCAAAACACATTCTGACTTCAACGTCTTTTTGTTTGTTTGTGTTGCCTTCACAGACTAATATCCATATTCCATTTTTTTTATTATTCGTGAAGGTGGTTAACTGTGCCACAATAACCAGATAATCTGTTTTGTAATGTTCAGGGTTAAATGTTGGCCCAGAAATCAGAAAAGACTCCCTGCTCTGCATCAAATTAGTGCCATTCGATCTTTTACACCGAATTGAACATGAGATAAGGCACTGACTAATCCAAACGACGACGCCTCCTGTTTTAAAGTGTCAGCTTTGGTCTTTAAGGTGGCTCACAGCCATCTTCTCAAAGACAATAACAATCCGGGGTTTTGCCTCAGGTCTCACTAAATAATTGTTGAACAAAAAAATTGTAATTGAGTACCCATTTGCATCCTGTCATTTGCCTTTTTTCCGCTCACAGTGAACCGCTGTTGTACTGAGCTGCGATTATTCACTTCCACTTTGACGCGGAGACAGCTGCGCTCAGCTCGACCGTTGGTCGGGGACGCGGAGCGCGGCCCCGAGCGGCTGGAACCTGTGATTGGACAATAACGGGGAAGCTCGCCCCCGCAGCTGCGCTCGGGGCTCCGCTCGTTGGCGATGGCAAGTCGCTGAACTGGTCCCGCAGCTCTCAGCAGTAGCACCATGTTCCGGAGACCCAGGCCGAGCTCGGTGATCAGCTGTTTGATCCTTTTGTACTTCGAGGTGAGGATTAGTCGTGGATCCCACCCGGGAGAGGACAGATAAACTGAGCTCGAGGATCCCGAACTTTGAAATCCTGGGGCCGTTAACCGGTGTTGTTTTGGCGGGGGGGTTGGGGGGTGTTGCCCGGGCTAATGGGGTGGGGGGTGTTGCCCGGGCTAATGTCTGGGGGGTGTTGCCCGGGCTAATGTCTGGGGATGAGGGCAGCCCGGGGCTAAAATCTGGAGATTGGGGGATGGGTGCCCGGGCTATGCTCTGGGGCGGGGTATGGTATGTCAGGGTTGTGCCTGGGGAAGGCGGAGGTGTTGCTGGTGTTTCTGTGGGTATTGCTCTAAGGAGGGATGGTAGTGTGTCCGGGCTATCCTCTGGGGCAGGGTGGTAGTGTACCCGGGCTATCCTCTGGGGCAGGGTGGCAGTGTGCCCAGGCTATGTCCTGGGGTGGGGTAGTAGTGTGCCTGGGCTATACCCTGATGCAGGATGGTGCCTGGGCTATGCCATGGGGCAGGGAGGTAGTGTGCCTGGGCTATGCCCTGTGGTGGGGTGGTAGTGTGCCTGGGCTATGGTCTGGGGCAGGGTGATAATGTGCCTGGGCTATATCCTGGAGCTGGATGGTAGTGTGCCTGGGTTATCCTCTGGGGCAGGATGGTAGTGTGCCTAGGCTATATCCCTGGGGCAGGGTGGTAGTGTGCCTAGGCTATACCCTAGGGCTGGATGGTAGTGTGCCTGGGCTATCCTCTGGGGCAGGGATTGTAATGTGCCTGGGCTATCCTCTGGGGCAGGGATTGTAATGTGCCTGGGCTATGGTCTGGGCCAGGGTGATAATGTGCCTGGGCTATGGTCTGGGCCAGGGTGATAATGTGCCTGGGCTATACCCTGGGGCAGGGTCGTAGTGTACCTGGGCTATATCCCTGGGGCAGGGTGGTAGTGTGCCTGGGCTATATCCCTGGGGCAGGGTGGTAGTGTGCCTGGGCTATATCCCTGGGGCAGGCTATGCCTTGGGGCAGGGTGGTAGTGTACCTGGGCTATATCCCTGGGGCAGGCTATGCCTTGGGGCAGGGTGGTAGTGTACCCAGGCTATGCCCTGGGGTGGGAGGGTAGTGTGCCTGAGCTATGTCGTGGGGTGGGGATAGTGTGTGTATCTGAGCTATCCTCTGAGGAGTGATGGTAGTGTGCCTGGGCTATGCTCTGGGGCAGGGTGGTAGTGTGCCCGGGCACACTGCTTTGGGGCAGGGTATCGTGTGTGTGTGTCCGGGCTATGCTCTGAGGAGGGATGGTACTGTGCCCAGGCTGTGCTCTTGGGTTGGATGGTTGTGTGTCTGGGCTATGCCCTGGGCAGGGTGGTAGTGTGCCCGGGCTATGGTCTGAGGTGGGGTGGTATTATGCCTGTGCTATGCCCTCGGGGGGGGGTGTGTGCCAGAGTTATGCTTCGGGGGAGTAAGGGCGTAGAAGGTGAATGTTCTGAACATGGGTGGAGATGCCCATGTTGGCCCAGGCGTAACTTGAGCCATTCTGAACTGACTCAGACCATTGCCGCCATTAGAGCTGGCAGATCAGAGGGAAGGTGAACGAGCACTGTCCACTTGCATTTGAACCTAAAATGCACTCACTGTGCAAACAATTGTGCTAGATAAACTCCGGTAGGTGCCGTTTCTCAATAGTCTCCTCCTTTATTTCCCGCTTTCGGAATGCTATTCTGTGAAGTCAGAAGGTTTAGGAAAAGATTTATAGATGGTGATGAGTTAAGTGATTAACTGTCTTAACCTTCATAGTCAGAGTCAAAATCTCTTCTTTTTAAATAGTTCAAGTACTGTCAATATGTATGTTTCTTGAATTTTATGGTACAGGCTTCATTAATACAGTTTTATGTGGAAGTTATCCAATGTCGCCATGAACCACGGAAACCCATCTCCTAACGGGTTTGGGTTCACCTTGACTGTATTCCCTGGAATATTGAGTGATAATCTAATTTGAAGTTCTTAAAATTTTAATATATTGAAGAGAATCTAGCTCTTCAATTAGACAGCTGTTTGATTATGTAAACTGTAAATTATGTACACTGATCATAGGGCAAAAGGTTAAGCTATAATTTATTCTTCAAACATACAACTCCACCCCTTAAAACATGACTACAAATAGGTATTTAAGATCCTGTGTAATTGCAGTAGGTTGGACAGAAACTTTCCTTGTCTGGTCTTTGTAAAAGTTGGCACCCCCTTCATATCTTGAAAGATATGTTTTTAGGGAAGTTCTTGTATGTATGGTTGTCATGTTTTCCATTCATTTCCTTTTTTTATAACATTGCTTAAAACTGACTTCTTGTGACCAAGCTTTTCGTCATCTAACTTGATGTCTGCTTGCAAGTCTCATGGTCATACTCTGTTTTCTTATGCTGTTGTGGTGTCTATATATTAATTAAGTTAAGGTGCTTTATAGATATGTTTTTTGGCCACCAGTAATTGGAATTAATTATTAAAACATACTGTGAAGTAAATCTTAGGATTTCCTAGTTGGTATGGGTCAGATAGTTGTTTTAATCCCTTGAACCATGAGGCAGTTTTGAAACTATTTTTTTCCTAAATAGATAGACATGTGTTTACAATTTTTAAAAAATCCTCATTTTGAGGGTGCCTCAAAGACAAAATATGCTGAGACAGCTGACACCCAAGACCTATGGTTCACTTTGGAGAACTGTGGTTAGCAAATGGAAAAGCATCATGGTTCATGCTTTTGGTTAGTATTCAGTGACAACTGTTGCAAGTATGCAAGAGCAGACTTCCAACAATGTACTCCATAAGCAGGCTTTTGGGAATCTTATATTTATAATGGCTACTTTAGAGCTTTCACAATATTGCTATTGTTCATCTTCTGGTGGCAGAGAACGATTTGTTTAAGACACCTTGCTGAGTTTCAGGAAATCATCTTGTAGATTATGTGTCCTTCCTTACCCAAGTGGTTGTCGAGGATGGATATTGAATACATTTTTAAGGTCCTCTGATCAAATGAACTGCTTTGACCTTTGAGTTTTGCTACTCATGTAACTAAGCAAGTTTGTGGTCATTCTGATCCATCTTTGAATTGTAGAAGTCCAGAGTTGAGCTGCTTTGTTCTTTGAGCTGCAGTAGTGCCTAGATTCTGGTCATTAAATTCCAAATACCAGAGGTAATTTTCAATATTGGTGCCATTGAAGTTTAGGGGAAATGAATGAGTTTGCTTTTGTTCAAGATTGTGTGCTTTTACTGCCACCGACCAAATTGTCTGCCCAAGATGGCTGTTATTCTCGAATTATATCAGAGCTTAAAGAGTTAAATTATGAAGGCAGATTGAATAATGACTGTATTCCCTGGAATATTGAGTGATAATCTAATTTGAGGTTCTTAATATTTTAAGATATGATAAGATGAAGTTAGAGAAGTTATTTGTTCTGTGTAGTTGTGTAGTAATCAAGAACAAATGGACATCATTCTAAAATTAGTTAGGCCATTTAGGAGTGAAGTTAGAATGTAATTTTTCATAAAGCAAATAGGAATTTGCGATTCCCTCCACAAAGGATTGCTGATTGTCAAGATAGATTTTTGAGAGGCAAGAATCTGGATGGAATCAGAGCAAAGCTAGAAAGATGGTATTGCAGAATTGTATGAGGGGCTAAAGGTCTATTGCTGTTCCATATGTTCCCAGTATTGATGTTTGCTGGTGTGGTCCATTTTATTATTGTAGTCTTGAATGGAGTTCAACACCTAAAGTCATCAATGAACAATCCTAATCACATAACAACCACCACAAGAACCATCAGAAGGTTGTATGGTTTAGTTGGAAACTCCTGTAGAAATGATCAGGCTGTAATTTTTAACTTCCAGTAACAATAATCCTTCTTTGTGGGTTGTGATTCTAGCTGTTGAAGTGTGTTGCTGTCTATCTCTAATGACTTTAATTTTCTTTCCATTCTTTGCTGCCTTACTTGATCGAATGTTGTTTTGGTTGCATATCTTTCCTCAGATATTGAGTTTTACCTTCATATCTAAATCAATAACATGGTAAGATTTGTAGTCAAGTGCTACTGCTGGAAGCCAAACTGAGCATTGAAGAGTAGATTTTTTTCATAAATTTGTGTTGCTAAAGGCAGTTGATGAATGCTTCCATCACTTTGCTGTTTGGGGAAAAGAACTTTTTGATCTTGTTAGGTTTTAATTATTTTTTAGATACAACTATCTGGACTACATTCCACATTGTTGGTGAGGTAGCGATGTCATAGCACTATTGAAACAAATTCTTGCTTGGTCTTCAACTGGACAGTTTTCAGGGCCCATGGCCTCCAGTGTCCATTGCGTTCAGCTACTTAATGTCATAAAGTAAATCCAGTTGACTTATTGCCGTCATTTATGATGGACATCCTTGAAAAGGTTTTGTTGGATCACCTGTCTCATATATTTGTCTGCAGATGTAAAATCAATAATTCAAGCATAGCAAGGCCGATGATCTGCCTGAACTGCTAATATGATCTGAGCTGTCCACTGAATTACTGGGGAACAGTGATGGATAAGAGCCCAAAAACACTAGTTTCAACCGTACTGGCAATGAAAAAGTTGTGGGGTCAGGGAAATAATTAGTCAGTTTCCTGCTTTTGACAGCATAGCTATCTAACAATTCTTGATGGAAGTGAAAGATGTCCATTATATGAGCTTCACAGGAGGCTCCCAAGCACTGAGGATGTCACCTAGACAGGGGACGAAACGTTTGCAACAAAAACTTCCAGCTCGGCGAACAGAAACACAGCAACGAGCACCCGAGCTACAAATCTTCTCACAAACTTTGAATTATATGATGTCTGTACCACTATCTGTATCATCAAATAAACCAGTGAAATTTTCCCAAAAGTAAATCAGTCTTCAAAGGATCCTGAAGGTAGGGTAAATGATAACTAGAAAGTTAAAAATCACACAACACCAGGTTATAATCCATTAGGTTTATTTGGAAGTACTAGCTTTCTGATGAAAGTTAGAAAGATGAAAACTAGTTACCTGATGAAGGAGCAGTGCTTTGAAAGCTAGTACTTCCAAATAAACCTGTTGGACTATAACCTGGTGTTGTGTGGTTTTAACCTTGTCCACCCCAGTCCAACCACTAGCACCTCCACATAATAAATAGAAAGTTCCAGTTGTAATTTGATTATTAGCACTTTGGACTCATTTTAGACTAAAGAGTGGAAATACATGGAACAAATACTCACTAAAGTAACTTTGAGATCATGGACAGGATTTCACGGTCACAGGAATGTGCTGGCAGATGGCAAGCTGGTTTGAAGTGTGTCTACTTCAATGCCAGAAGTATCCGAAATAAGGTAGGTGAACTTGCAGCATGCATAGGTACCTGGGACTTCAATGTTGTGGCCATCTCGGAGACATGGATAAAGCAGCATCAGGAATGGATGTTGCAGGTTCCAGGATTTAGATCTTGCATTAAGAGCAGGGAAGGTGGTAAAAGAGGGGAAGTGTGGCCTTGTTAATCAAGGACAGTATAACGATAGTTGAAAGAACTTTTGATGAGCACTCGTCTACTGAGGTGGTATGGGCTGAGGTTTGAAACAGGAAAGGAGAGGTCACGCTGCTGGGAGTTTTTTACAGGCCTCCGCAGAGTTCCAGAGATGTAGAGGAGAGGATCAGCAAAATGATTCTGGGTAGGAGTGGTCACTATGGGGGAACTTCAACTTCCCAACATTGACCGGAAATGCTATAACTCTAGTACATTGAATGGATCAGTTTTTGTCCAATATGTGCACGAGGGTTTCCTGACATAGTGTGTTGAAGGACCGACAAGAGGGGAGGCCACAATGGATCTGGTGCTTGATAATGAACCAGGCCAAGCATTTGATTTAGTTGTAGGTGAGCACTTTGGAGAGAGAGAGGCCGTAATTCGGTTACGTTTAGTTTACGATGGAAAAGGATAGGTACATGCCACAGGGCAAGAATTATAGATGGGGGAAGGGCAATTACAGTGCGATTAGGTAGGACTTAGGATTCTTAGAATGGGGAACCAAAATGCAGGAGATGGGCACAATCGAAATATGGAACTGGTTAAAGGAACAGATATTGCATGTCCTTGATAGGTATGTCTCTGTCAGGCAGGGAGGAAGTGATAAGTGGAAGAAGGAGGCTTATGTGACGTTGGGACGGGATGGTTCAGATGAGGCAATGGAGAGTTACAGATTAGCTAGGAAGGATTTAAAGAGAGAGTTAAGAAGAGCAATGAGAGGCGTAGCAGTCTTTTGCAGGTAGAATTAAGGAGAACCCGAAAGCTTTTTATAGGTATGTGAGGAATAAAAGGATAACTAGGGTAGGAATCGGGCCAGTCAAAGACAGAAGTGGGATGTTGTGTGTGGACCCTGTGGAAATCTGAGAGCTGCTAAATGAATATTTCTCATTGGTTTTCACTCAGGAAAAGGCGAACATTGTAGAGGAGAACGTGATATAGGATATTAGACTAGAAATGATCGACATTAGTAAGGAGGAGGTGTTATCAATTCTAGAAGGAGTGAAAGTAGATAAGTCCCCTGGGCCAGATGGGATTTATCTGAGGATTCTCTTGGAAGCTAGGAAGGCGATGTTGGTGCCTTTTGCCTTGATCTTTGAATTGTCATTGTCTACAGGTTTAGTACCAGAGGCCTGGAGGATTGCAAATGTGCCTTTGTTCGAGAAGGGCAGTAGAGATGATCCAGGTAATTATAGACCAGTAAGCCTTACGTCTGGTTGTAGGAAAAGTTTTGGAAAGGATTAGAAGAGACAGGATTTATAATCATCAAGCAAGCAACAATTTGATTGCAGATGGTCAACATGGTTT
The DNA here is from genome assembly GCF_004010195.1 of Chiloscyllium plagiosum. Taxonomy (NCBI): domain Eukaryota; kingdom Metazoa; phylum Chordata; class Chondrichthyes; order Orectolobiformes; family Hemiscylliidae; genus Chiloscyllium; species Chiloscyllium plagiosum. The sequence continues at coordinate 61,048,467 of NC_057714.1, forward strand.
TGTCAAAGGCAGGTCGTGTCTCACAAACCTCATTGAGAAGGTGACCAAGCATGTAGATGAGGGTAGGGCAGTTGACATGGTGTCCATGGACTTCAGTAAAGCCTTTGATAACGTTCCACATGGTAGGCTGTTGGAGAAAATGCGGAGGCATGGAATTGAGGGTGATATAGCAGTCTGGATTAGAAACTGGCTTCGGTGGTTGATGGAAAATATTCAGCCTGGAGTCCAGTTACTGGTGGTATGCCACAAGGATCTGCTTTGGGACCACTGCTGTTTGTCATTCTTATAAATGACTTGCACGTAGGCAAAGGTGGATGGGTTAGTAAGTTTGCAGATGACACTAAAGTCGGTGGAGTAGTGGACAGTGTGGAAGAATGTTGCAAATTGCAAGGGGACTTGGATAAACTACAGAATTGGGCTGAGACGTGGCAAATGGAATTCAATGCAAATAGATGTGAGGTGATTTGCTTTGGGAAGAATAACAGGAAGGCAGAGTACTGGTTCAGTGGAAAGATTCTTAGTAGTGTGGGTGTGTAGAGGGATCTTGGAGTCCATGTGCATAGATCTCTGAAAGTTGCCACCCAGGTTGATAGTGCCGTTAAGAAGGCATACGGAGTGTTAGGTTTTATTGCTAGATGGATTGAGATCCAGAACCGTAATGTCATGCTGCAACTATACAAAACGCTAGTGCAGCCGCACTTGAAATATTATGAGCAGTTCTGGTCACCCTATTACAGGAAGAATGTGGAAGCATTGGAACAGGTGCAGAGGAGATTTACCAGGATATTGTCTGGTCTGGAGGGAAGGTCTTATGAGGAAAGGCTGAGAGACGTGGGTCTGTTCTCATTGGAGAGAAGAAGGCTAAGAGGGTATTTGATAGAGATATACAAGATGATGAGAGGATTAGATAGGGTAGATACTGAAAGTCTTTTTCCTAAGATGATGACGTCAGCTTGTATGAGGGGGCATAGCTACAAATTGAGGGGGAGTGGATTTAAGACCGATGTCAGAGTTAGGTTCTTTACTCAAAGTAGTAAGAGCATGATATGCCCTGCCTGCCAATGTAGTTAACTCAGCCAAATTAGGGGCATTTAATCAATCCTTGGATAAGCATGTGGATGATGATAGGATAATGGAGGGGTGTGGGCTTAGATTAGTTCACAGGTCGATGCAACATCGAGGGCTGAAGGATCTGTTCTGCGCTGTATTGTTCTATGTGTACAGGCTTTGCCACTTGAAGTATAGGTTAACTGAAAGCCAGCATTGGTTTACTGTAGGTAAATTGTGTTTGACTAAATTGGAATTCTTTGAAGAGGATAATTTTGTTGATACTGTGTATACCGACTTTAAGGGCTTGATAATGTCCACATAATGAAAAAGATTAAAGGACTTGGATTAAAAGCATTGGCAGTTTGGGTATGAAATTAGGAAACGGAAAACAGAGAAGAGAGGTGGTGAAACTTTGACAGTCAGATTTCAGAGCACTGTGCAGTGATGTTTCCCAAGGGTTACTGCTCTTTAATACAAATGACTTGGACTTGGGTATGCACATTAAAAACAGTGAGGATAGTGGAGGATATAGACACAATGGTAAAATGGGCAGACAGTTACATGACAAAGAAATCTGATCTTGAATGCACAGTTTGAAAAGATATGGAGAACCTTTGAAAAAAAAAAAGAACAGGAAATGACACAACCACAGACATGACATCCCCGACCCAAGGAAACCGAAATAAATAAATGGAAAGCGGGCCATAACACCAGTGCTTCACTGGAGGCTCACTGATGATGTTACCTTGTATGGTGATGAAACGTCTAAAAATGAACCTTCCAGCTCAGCGAGCAAACTTACATCCAGAACCTCCACCTGAGCTACAAATTATCTCCAAACTCACTAAATGAGTTGTCCGTCTATTTCCTGTTTCTACAATGCAAACTCTACCTGTTTCAACTGTATAGTGAAAAATAACGTCCGTCAGCTTGCATCAAAACCAAGGGATATGCCTACTATGATTTTTTCATGTGCTTTCCAGTTCCACATGCTTACTGGATTAATGTTCTGGAGCATTCTTTGGTTATGGCAAATTTGTTAGACTTTTGACACTCCAGTACTTTTCCTCTATGCATTTCATAAGGTGTTGCATTTCTTGCAACAGTGCAAAGTGGCTTTTCCATTGGTGCAATTGATGCTATATAAGAGATTTCCTCTCTCCATTGTTGCAAAATCATAAAATTGTCATTTTAAGTATGCAGTTCTGTTAAAGGATATTGCAGCAGTTAAATTCAGCAATTTTTGTCCTGGTTTTGACTCAAACAATGCAAAGCCAAAATTTGGAATATTTTAGGTAATCAAATTAACTTTTTAAATTCTGAAGTTTGCATTACAATGTCTTAGTTTAAAACATGTCAATTGAAGGCAGCACTTCTATCAGAATGTATAAATACAATACTCAAACCTAGCTTAACATTCTGTAGAAAATGGTTTGGGTGGGTATATAAGTGCATTGTCTCTTGCACCGTTTGCAGAAACACAAGATATTTGTGCTTCAGTCTTTTATGCTGTCTAAAACATAAAAAGAATCAAACTAAGTTCTCTGTCTCCAGTCATGAATGACCTTCCCATCTATTTTGTTTTTAGCCCCTGCTGCCTGACATATAAGCTTCAGATTTCCCAGTGACATAAATTATTAATACTGCTTTATGGTCAGCCATTATGAGGCAAGGATCAGCGCACTTGAATTTATCCCTCTCTCAATTTCAACTCCATCTTCAGCTGCATGTCCGAATGAAAATTATTTGCTGGTATCAAATGAATTGCTGTCAGCTTCTGAGACCGAAACTTGAACTATGCGTACTTGAAGCTAACAACTTCATTGTAATCCTAATGTTGATAAGGTGCTGAGATGAATAATGTGCAGGAAAGTGGAAAATAATAGATTCCTGGACTTGAATTGCAAGATTGTAATTTGAAACATTCAGATGTTGTCTTTATGTGAGATGAGATTAACTTTATAATCAACTTGCTCTAGTTTATAATTTGCATTATAGTATTTCAACTGTACATAGATGGCAAGTTATTTATCTTTCATTTTTAATAGCTGTGATTTGTCACATGATGTTTGAAAAAAGAAACTAAATCTTGCAACTTGTCTGCTGCGAGGTTATTAAACTTTGTAGAAAGTTCTGGTCACTTGCATGTTATAACTCCACCTCCATATGGCAGCTGTTACCAAACTTAGTTAAAAAGTTATATTCAGTCTCGTCAGTTTTACTGCCAATTGCAGTTGTGGCATTATAAGTCTGTATTTGCAGAGTGAAAATGTTACATGTAGTGGTTTTGATTGTGTAAATAATCATATTTGGTTCGTGGTTCTGACATTTCAAAAGAATAATAAGACTGCCATGAAAATAACAGTGAAGTGTGGTACAGGGGTGATTTGCTGATGCACCCAGCCTCCTTGTTCATGAATATATGAGAATGCCATGTATAAATTAGAATATGATATATAAGTGCAGACAATGCATAACTCCCAAATTATTTAGTGCACTGTATAAGCAGATTAAGTAATAGTCATAGTCATACAGCATCTGACGGTCCTTTGGCTCACCATGTCTATGCCAACCAACAAACACTAAACTACACTAATCCCATTTATCTGCACTTAGTCCATAGCCTCCAGCATTTTAAGTACACATCGAGATGTTTCTTAAATGTTGTAAGAGTTCTGAGGTAGTACATTCCATATATCTGCTCCCTCTAGGTGAAATATGTTTTGCTGTGATCTCCTCTGAACCACTTGCTCCTGTCCTTAAATGTATGTTCCTCATAATCTACTCATAAAGTGAGACAAAAGATGCAGATGCTGGAATCCAAAGTAGATAAGCAGGAGGCTGGAAGAACCCAGCAGGCCAGGCAGCATCAGAAGGTGGAGAAGTCAACGTTTCGGGTATAACCCTTCTCCAAGGTTGACTGCTCCACCACCTGATGCTGTCTGGCCTACTGTGTTCTTCCAGCCGCCTGTTTGTCTACTACTCTCATAATTTGCCGACTCCATCAGATATCCCCTCAGCCTCTACTGCTCCAAGGAAACAAACCTAGGGTGTCTCTCCTTTCCTCATGACTAAGACTTTTCATTATGGACGACATCCTGGAGAATCTCCTCTTCACCCTCTCCAGTGCAATCACGTCCTTCTGATAGTGTGGCGACCAGAACTGCACACACTATCCCATCCGTGGCTGAAACAATGTTTTATAAAGGTGTTACAAGAAGGCAACCTGCCTTTACCGCTACCTATACTGACATCTTCAGGTATGTATGGACTTGTACACCAAAGCTCCTTTTGTTCCTTAGTTGCAGCAGTTTCTGATGTTGCAGCATTTTAACTCTCAGCACCTATTATCAAAAATGAAACATCTTCCCAGTGAGTAAAAGCTTGACAAATATACATGCATACAGAACAGAGATGGGAAGAGATTCTGCCACAGAGCAGATGGCGTAAATGTCATGTGGAATCAAATTCATGTCCGGTTAGTTGAGGTGGGAAATCAAAACATTTTTCTGCAATCAAAATCAAAAGAGAAATGTTTATGTGGACTTTTCTTCTGAGGGAAGTTAACGGAATGGTTGTTTCATCTGTTGAATGTAATTTTAAAGTATTCATTAGAAGGGTGATGTTCTTAAGTAGAATTTTTTCAAAGTTGGGTAGTTTGAGTAGTTTACTCCAAATTAGTACTTTATAACTTGGTACCTTCGATGCCTTTCTGGGACATTGGGAGATTCTATGAAGTCATGGTAAACTGCTGCCTTTGACTTCGTGTGAATACTTTTGACATTTTCAGTAAAGCAATCTGAGCATTCCTTTGATTTCCAATAATCAAACCACTGAGGCTCACTGTTGAGTGGACTTCAAAACAGGCCACATCCATTCCATCATCTATTGTAAATTTAAAGGTACAGTTCAAAACCTGACTATCTTATTAAACTCAGGGAGAAGTAGAATCAACAGAACAGGCTTTACTGGTGCTTTGGTATACAAGTTCATACATTCCTGAAGGTGTCAGTACAGGTGGCTGGGTTTGAGTAAAGCACCTAGAGATGTCACTTGAAGCTAATACTGTACTCTAAAGCAGAGATACTGGAACCCATTAAAAGTTGGTAGCTGAATGGATCCAAGATGGCATCGATCTAGGAAAATTGCGCTGCAGGTCGTGGAGTCCCAGGAAATTGTGAAACACCAACTTACCTTGGTTTTTACCATCCAGGGATGCCAAAGAAGGGAGGAGGAGCATCCGAGAGCGGGCCTGCGGCCCAGCCTGCAGGATCCTAGGGCTCAATTTCTTACCAGGCCCTCGTGAAGGAGTTTGCAAAATCTCGCGAGATGTTGGGTCAGCAGATAGAGATCGGGGTCAGCTCTTCCTCTATCATGCTGCAGAAGCATGAACAGCAGATGGAAGTCCTGGAGAAAAGGACAGATGAGGTAGAACACAGAGTCGCAGTGGTCGAACCTGATACTGGTTCCTCCAAGGATAGGATTCAAGCCCTGTAGACGCATAATTTGTTTAATCAAGTTGATGACCTCGAGAACAGGGGCAGGACAAAAAATATTTGGGTCATCGGTCTGCCAGAGGGCAAGGAAGGTGAGCGGTCGGTGGAATCTACTGAGGACTGGTTGCCAAAATTCCTTAACTTGGAGGCTGGAATGAGAGGCTTGAAGATTGAAAGGGCTCACCAGGTCACTGTGCGGAGGTCAAGTCTGGATCAACGTCCTCATCCTGTCTTGGTGCGGTTTCATCATTATAGAGATCAAGAGAGAATCATGGAAGCTTCCAGAATCCAGGGGAAGGATCTGAAAGCCCTAGTTTACGAGGGCACTAAGATTATGTTCTTTCAGGACTTTCCAGTGGCGATGATCCAGAAAAGAAAATCCTATGACGGTGTCAAGGATTGGGATCCGGTATTCTCTGAGGTATCGGCAGTGCTTCGGACAACCTTAGATACATCTCTTTGACACGTTGGAGAAGGCAAGCGACTTTGTGGACAAATTAACTTTATGTAAACAATTTAGTATGGACAAATTGTAGTGTTGCTTGGGTATATCTTTGTTTTTGCTTTTTTTAGAAAAGAGGAGGTCCAGTTGGGGATTTCTGTTCCAATCTTTTTTATTGGTAATAACCTGGTCTAAACTATGTTTGGCGGTGGTTGAGATGTGTACTTTTGATTTCTAAATTAAGTTATACCAAAGGATGGGTGGGGTACTTACCCTTTTTTATTCAAAATTTCTTTATTCACATTGCTATTCCATGGTGTATTTTCTTTCTTTCCTGCTTGTGTTTGTGATGCAGCTTCAGCTAGGAGGAGGGAAAATGGTTGGAATGGCTGGATGCCTAATTATGGGCAATTTATGCCCGGTTCAGGTATTAGCAATGGGCTGCAGTATTAGCAACAGGATAGGAAGTTGGGTTTTGGGATGTGTAATTGCCCCCTTTGGGCAGGAGGTGAGTTCCCCTATTCAGTGCCGTTGGTGCTTTATATGTTGGTTTTGTTTTTGGCTTTTGTTGTATATAATCTTTGATAGCTTTATAGGTTTGTTAACTATTGTGGTTTTAGTTTTTGTAGTTTTTATGTTCAATGGATCTTGCAACACTAAGGCTCAGCAATTTGTGGTTCGAGTTCCTCCTCTCTGGAATCTAAATGTTACTGCAGAAGGTTATGGCTTATGACTTGATTAAATGGTGTGCCTGGAACATCAAGCAAGTCACTCACCAATTAAAAGGAAAAAGGTACTTTGAGTCTTAGAAAGCAAAAGGTGGATATTGCCTTGTTACAGGAGACACACTTAGATGATAGGGAACATTTGAAACTACAGAATGGCTTTGATCGGGTTTACTTTTCATCTTTTAATACCAGAAGTAAGGGAGTGGCTGTATTAGTTAGGAAGAATCTCCCATTTAAGTTACTAGAGTATGTAAAAGACACGCAAGGGAGGTTTGTGATTCTCAAAGCTCTGATAAACTGCGAAAAATATAGCATTTTAAATGTTTATTGCCCTCCGACTCAGCCCCTCAAAGTTCTGGTAGATGCGTACTCTAAATTGATCAGTCTCAAGTCCCGGCACATCATTATTGGGGGCAATTTTAATTTCTCATGGATCCCACAGTAGACAGGTTGCCCAAAGCCCCCCCCCGATATCCTCTGTACAAACTAAACAATTAGTGGATATGTGTGTGTGGAGTTAGGGTTGGTGGATGTCTAGAGCCATCTCCACCCTACAGGCAGGGATTTTACATTTTTTTTCCAATCCTCACAGATGTCAAACCAGGATTGATTTTTTTCTGACCCCTGCGGCAACCCTGGATTTGGTGGCATCTTGTACGATTGGTCTTATTACCATCTCCGATCATGCTCCGGTATGCCTGTTGGTTAAGATTGAGGACGTTACAAGGCACTGGTGAATGGATTCCATTATCCTTAAGGATAATAAGTTTGTGGAGTACTTCTCTAGGGAATTTCAGGCATTCCTAGACATTAACTTAGGTTCAGTTAGTAGCCCATCCGTCCTTTGGGAAACAGCTAAAGCCTATGCCGGGGGTTAGTTATTTCCTACTCTGCCAGTAGGAAGCAGCAGAACGGTGAGCAGCAACGTCTCCTCGAAGCATGGTTGAAGGCAGCCGAGAAGGCTTACTTTGACAGGCTTTCGTTGGTCAAACTACAGAGTTTTACGGCGCTGCAGTCTGTATTGAATTCCGTGCTCTCACCGACAGCAAAGAAAGGGCTTTCTTTCACAAAGTAAAGGTTATATGAGCATGGTGACTAGCCAGGCAAGTACTGAGCATATCTCGCCAGGAAAAGGAGCGCCTCTCAAGCCATCATGTTGATAAGGGAAGGATCTGGGAACCTAACGTGTGATTCCGAAAAAATAATATGGCATGCCAGGATTTTTCTCTTCTCATCTGAGGATTGTGAGGAGGGGCGGGCCAAGATGGAGTCTTTTTTTCAAGGATTTGGAGCTCCCACCGTGACTCCCGAGCAAAAGTCTTTTCTCAATGCCCCCTTATCAGAGTAAGAGGTGCAGGAGGCGGTGAAACAGTTTCAGCGTGGAAAGGCACCCGGTCCTGAAGGACTTCCCAGCGAATTCTGCAAGGAATTTATAAACATATTGTCAGGCCTGATGCTTAATATGTTCAATGACTCGCAGTCATGATTGTCTCCTGCTATCTCTGAGACAGGCCAATATTTTGCTTATTCTTAAAAAGGGAAGGTCCTGGAGGACTGTGCTTTGTACAGCCCCATTTCACTCTTAAATGTGGACTTCTAAGACTGTTGTGTTAAGGCTGGAGACTGTTACACCTGCTACTGTTAAAGAGGGCCAGATGGGCTTCGTAAAGGGCCACAGATCCTCCAATAATGTTAGGAGGCTGCTTAATGTAATTCAAGCATGTCAACGACAGTCTATACAGGGATCGATGATTTCTCTAGATGCAGAGAAGGCATTTGACTGAGTTAAGTGGCTGTACCTTTTTTTTATACCTTGGAGCGGTTTGACTTGGGCAAAGCCTTTATAAGATGGGTAAAGGTTCTCTACAGTGACCCTTTCGCTGCGGTCGTCACCAATGGGGTGCAATCCACCAATTTTAACATTTTTAGGGGCAGCTGACAGGGCTGTCCCATTTCACCATTGCTTTTTACACTGCTGATTGAACCATTGGCAGAGGCCTTTCTTGGGATCTTAATCTATCGGCTCCAGAAGTGGGGTCAAAATTACATAAGCTTTCGTTGTACATGGACGATGTCCTCTTTTTCTTTGTTAAATCTAGCAGTTTCGGTATCTCACCTGAGATTAATTTTGCAAAATCAGAGGCTATGCCTATGGGTGGTCTTATGAAGGTACTAGGTTTTGAGGGCGAATATCGATGCCCATTTAAGTGGTCACAGGGGAGTTTTGTGTATTTGGACATATTCATCACTCCAGTTCTTGATCAGTTGTTCATTGCTAATTTTGTTCAATTATTCAGCAAAATCAAACAAGACCTTCAAAGATGTAAGGCTCTTCCGGTCTCATGGTTAGGTCGGATAGCGCTTAAGAGGAATATTCTCTCCCCGTTTGTTGTACCCTATACAGATGCTCTCCCTGATTTTCAATAAGCAAACGTTCAGGAGACTGAACAGCTGTTGAGCTCTTTTATTTAGCATCGTAAGTGGCCCCTTATTAAATTAGCTAGACTGCAATTGCCTCACAGATTGGGGGGAGTGGATCTCCCAGAAATTAAAAGCAATGAATTAAGTTCGCTTTTATCCTACGTGAGTGATTGGGCTTGTGGAGACCCTCTTTCAGTATGGTTGGATATTGAAACCTCTCAGGCAGGGTGCCTCATACTAGCTTGCTGTTTTTGGACAAAATGAGGACAGTTAGAGAATATTGCCATAACCCACTAGTTGTCATTACTGTTAAAGCACGGAGGGCAATTTGGCAGAGGGAAAGCAATATTAGCAAAACATCTTCTCTTACACTTAAAGTGGGTTTCAACCAGGGATGATAGATTCAGGATTCAAACATTGGGCGGCTCATGGTGTGTCTTGCATGGCCGATTTATTTGAGGGAGACACAATGGTGTCCTTTGATCAGTTAGCATGGAAATACGAGCAATCTAACAGGGACCTCTTTCGTTTTTTTCAGGTTAGGGATTTTATTCAAAAAAAGACTACACTTTTGACTGATCCCTACAAATCTGACATCAAGAGGAGGATGCTCAGTGCTAAGAGTACACTTTCTGTCAGTGCTTCATATCATCAATTGGGGGGGGGCGCCCCTGCAAATGAGTTCGATCGACTCTGCAGGGTGTGGGGGAGAGAGCTAGGTGTTGAGGTCTCCTCGGAGACATGGGAAGATATTTGGGAAAACGCAAGAAAGATTTCAATGTGCAATAGGACCCATGCTTTACACTTGAAGATTCTCCACAGATCCACTTGGCTCCGGATCATTTGTCAAAATTTAGACCAGGGGTATCTTCAACATTTTCCTAGTGCAAAGTTGATACGGGCACTCACACCCATTTTCTCTGCTCCTGTGGTAGGCTTCAAACATACTTGAGCGCTGTGGCAGGTGCAATGGAGGATTTTGGGTGTAAGGGTGGAGAAGGACCCAATCTCTCCTCTTCTTGGCCTGCCCAGTATGTTCGCTGTAGATACGCAGAAGAAAAAAACTTTTCAACATCCTCATTTTCTGCGCACGAAAGAATATTGCATTAGGTTGGGTATCCAAAAATCTTTCGGGTTGGCGGAAGATTGTTATGGAGTGTGTCCCCTTGGAATTTCTCACAAGTATGGTACATCACAAGACTGAGAATTTCTATAAGACATGGTGGCCCTTTTTGGAATACCTGGACACATTTGTCTGCTATACTATCTAGCCATAGCGATTATGCTTTACGAGTTCAATATCCAGAGAGGGATACGAACTACAAACATATGAGTATGTGAAAACTAATGCTCTCGATATTCGAGAATGAGTGTTTTGTTTGACTGAGCTGAGTTATTATTTATTAGTTTGTTGTTGGTTATTATTGATTTAGTTAAATAGTTAGTTGGAGTTTTTATATTTTTTTCTATACATATTTATACATTTGTCCATGAGGTTGGTTTGGGTTTTTAACTTTTTTTTTGGTGTTCTTTCTTTGTATTGTTTTAGATTGTATTGTAATATTTCAAAGTCTATTTCTCAATAAAAATATATTTTAAAAAATAAGTTGGTAGCTATTGAGACTGAAAGTGTTGTAAATCAGTGGAAGGTGTGATATGTAAAAATGGGCAACATCTTCCTTCAGTTTACTGTATAACTTGCCAGTGATATTATTGTAATAAAACTTAAAAAGATACAGAGGAACATACAAATTACACCTAAAATGTGTAGTGATCATAACCTCCACTGTCTTCTGAGGCAGAATTCCAAAGTTGTACAACCCTCTGACAAAAAGATTTTCCTTCATTGCTCATCCAGAAGAGTGTCCCTAATTTAGAGACAGTGTGTCCATTTTGAACTCACCCAGAAAAGTAATCAGCCTTTCCATACTCTTAACCAGACTATTCAGGATCAAGAATTAATATTCAGTCAAATCAACCCTCACTATTCTGAGCTCCACCCTGTCTAATTTTTCCTCAACTAAAACAACTTGCTCATTCTCTGAAGCAATCTAATAAACTTCTGAATCGCCTTACTACATTTACATTGGAGGCCAAAACTGTACATAGTATTTGCAATGTGTAACTAACAATGCCTATATAACTAAGTATAAGTTTTTTTTTTAACTTTTATATTGACTTCCTCTCATCATAAAATCGAACATCACAATAGCCTTCAGGATTAAGTGCTGTCCCTGAATGTTACCCTGTTATGATTCATGCTCTGGAGCACCTAGATTTCTCTGTACCTTGAAATTCCTGCAGTCATTCTCCATTTAAGTAATACTTTTTTTATTCTTCCTTCCAAAGTGTACAATTCTCGCTTTCCCACAGAATTCTTCTTCAACTAGATTTTTGTCCACTTCATTAATAAGAATGCAAACCAATGCACAGGTAGATACATTGTCATATTTTCCACCTATCATTGTGTCATCTACAAAATTAACTGCCGTGCTGTTGATTCCTTTGTCTAAGTTCTCGGTATGATTTATGTAAAGTTGCTGGCCCAGTAAAGACGCCAGCAGAACACCATTTGTCAATCTTGTCTTTCTGCAAAAGACTAATTTAAGTGTACTTTTTTTCTGCCAGCCAGTTAATCTTTCATCCATTCCATATTACCCCATATACCATCAGCTTCTGCTTTGTACAATATCCTTTTTTGTGAAACCTTGTCAAATGCATTTGGAAACACAAGTACAGTACATCAATAGATTTCCTTTTATCCATAGTACATGTTACTACTCCAAAGAACTCAATAAATTGTATAACCAAGGTTTCCTTTTCACAAAACCATGTTGACTTCCTGATTACGATGAAGTTTTTCCAAAAGCACAGTTTATAGCCTCCTTTAATGATTTGATTCTAACACCTTCCCAACAACAAACGTCGAGATGAATGGACTATAGTTTTCCTGTTTTCTTTCCCCTTCCTTTGTGAATAGATGTGTTATATTTGCTTCTTTTCCAGTCTAATGGAGTCTTTCCAGGACATCTTCGAAAATGACCAGTAACACATCTATTAGTTTGTTAGTTTGTTCTTTTAAGACTTGAGGATCCAAAGATGAAGTCTTGCAGAACCCAGAGACTTGTCAACCCACAGCTCCATCAGTTTATTAGATACCACTTCCCTAGTGATTATAATTTCACCAAGTTCCTCTTTTTCTTCAGTGTCCTAATTTACATCTATTGCTGTAATCTTGTTTGTATCCTCTCGTGAAGACAGAAGCAAAATATTCACTTCATCTGCCATCTCCTCATTATCTACTATTTTGCCTAGTGAGAGGAAATACTATCTCCTATTGCCCACATAGAGGGCCAGCATTCTCTTTATGCTTTTTAGACACCTGTTGAAACACTTACTATCTCACGTATCTGGCTAGCTTGCTGTTATATTCTAATTTATTTATCCTGATTGCCCTTTTAATCATTCTCTGCCATTCTCTGTATTCTGACCAGTCACCTGACCTGCTGTTTGTGCAGTTATATGCTTTTTCATTACGTTTGATGTTCTTATTTATTTAGCTAACCAGGAATGGTGTGTCCTTCACTTTGGAATTTTTCTTGATGATAGGGGTGTATTTATTCTGGACACCTTGAAATATCCTTTTAAATGCCGTTACCTGTTTGCCCATTCATATGTCTGCTATCTCAGCTTCTCTGCCCACATGATTACCTTGACTTAATGAAAGATACAAATATTTGACCCAATCTTCACCCTTTCAAACTGTATGTAAAATTCAATAATGTTATGATGGCTGATACTTAGACTTACCTTTATTGCGAAATCATTCATTAATCCTGTTCCATTACACAATACCAATTCCAGTGTACCCTGTTCTCTGTTTGGTTCAAGTGTGCTGCTTTCAGACTATCTCAAAAGCATTCTGTGAACTCCTTGTCTAGTCTAGTACAGTATTACCAATCAAATCTTTCCACTTTCAATTCCAAGGAAATCAGCTCTAATTATTGCTATTCCTTTATCACAGACACCCAATACTACTACTTGTATATTTCATTTTATATTATGGTTACTATTGGGAGCCTATAAATCACTCTCTTGGGTGACTTGTTTCTCTCACTATTCATCATCTATATCTTGAATCTCCAGAACTAAAGTAATTTCTTAACTATTGTACCAATACCATATTTGATTAGAATTAGTTATTTCTCTGCCATTACCTAGCTCCTTATTCTTCTTAATTGTCATATATGCCCAATATTCAGAACCCCTTTCATGTCACCCTGCAGCCAAGTCTCCATAATGGCTATCAGATCATATTTACTCATTGTGCACTGCCAGTTCATTTACTTTGTATCTGAATGTGCATAGCATTCATATCAGTGTTTTTTTTTTGTTGGTTACTTTTGTAGCATTTAGCCTTGACTGCATTTATGTTCTTAAGAGTCTTTTTTATTTCCCCACTGTGTCCCCTCCTGAGATATTTTTTCACATTAGTATTTCGCTATCTTGTTTCAACTCTCTCCCTTGATTTGCCCAAGCTTGAACTATCTTTCCTCACCCCTGTACTTCCCTAGTTATGCAGCTTGTGAGAAAACCAGTCCCAGCATGGTTCAAGTGTTGACTACCACCTTACAGATCCTACTTTTTCCACTATACTGGATTTAGTACCCAACACACCAGAGGTCAGTTCTCTAACACCAGAATTGAGTCCTTTATTTACTTCTCTATCATATTCATCTTTAAGCCAATTTGCATATGCTCAGGCAAAAATTACTGCCTTTTGAGGTTCTGTTGTTTTTATTTAAGTATCTAATTTGTCATACTCTGTCAGCAGAATCTCTTTCCTTGATCTGCCTAGATGACTGGTACTGACGTGGATCACACATTATCTATCTTCTCCACTGTAATTTTATCTCCAGTCCAGAATAGATATCACAAACCCTGTACTGGTTAAATAATGTAGCTGTCTGGAGTCACATTCCCTCCTGTAGAAAACAACATCACTCCTCTTCGTGACCCTGTCTCTTACTATTCCTGCGTTCCTTCTTGCTCCCTTCTCTTGAATGTTGTCCTCTACAGTGGTGCCATAACCAGTTTCCTTAACCAACTGCAGCCTTCAATCTCGTCTAAGAATGCTAAGAAAACCTCGAAACCTGTTGTACACTTGCAAAGGCTGAGGCTCTTATTTTCTATGCCCCTTGCCTACCTCACTTGCAGCCACACCGTGCTGGTCTATGACCATTGACTAAATCAAAGAACTCAATTCTAAGGGGTGTTACCACCTCCTGGTATAAAGTGTCCAGCTAAATTTCCCCCTTCCTGATCTGCAGCTCAATCTCCCCGGAGCAGGATGGGCTGAAGGGTTTTGGAGGAGATATTGTTCTTATTTCTTGTGGTCTGACTCTGAGCTAAAGTACTTGAAGCCACAGCACTCACTGCAGATATGTTTTTTTGTGGGTGACATCCAGATCTAGAAGCGCTCTCATTTTGCAATTGCTGAACATCACCTGTACTGTCATCTTTAATATGTTAATTAATTAAATTGGCAATTGCAACCTCATTTAAAATTAAAGCAACTTACACTTCTCAATACATTTTAGCACTGTCAACTTTACAGTACTGATAGTACGAAACTTTCAATAGTGATAATAATTCAAGTTTCTAATAATACAAATTACTGACTTACCTGCTCCTCCAGCACAAAATTGTAATTTAAATGCTGGATGCTGAGAACAAAAGTAGTTAAAAATAAAATCACCTCCCCACCATTTACCAAAATTCCCACTAAGCAGACTTATTGCAATAGGGGAGGCAATGGCCTAGTAATATTATCGCTGGATTGTTAATTCAGAGACCCAGATAATGTTCTGGGGACATGGGTTTGAATCCTGCCACAGGCAGCTTGTGGAATTTGAATTCAAAAAACATCTGGAATTAAAAAGGATAAAAGGATGACCCTAATCTTTTGATTGTTGGAAAAACCCATCTGGTTTACAAATAGGAAGGAAACTGCCATCCTTATCTGGTCTGGCCGACATGTGACGCCAGACCCATGGCAATGTGGTTAACTCTTAACTGCCCTCTGGGCTATTAGGGTTGGGCAATAAATGCTTCTCATGAATGAATTAAAAGGAACATAGATTTTACTTATAAAAGCCTCTTTCCCAATGCAGAAAGTTCTCACTTGGGACCAAATTCCAAGATGTGGCAACTCGGCGCCTGTCTCGCTCAGGTAAACTTTCCTTCACACTGGTCATGCTGCTTTACTAATCGTGTGTTTTAAGATTCCTTTTCTTTCTCAAACTGTTATTATCATCGACTAGCAGAGCTTCCTTGTGCAGTGATCAATACCTATTCAGGAATGGGATTTCAGGTAACTGCCACTATCAGCAACTGCCTGTTTAGGTTATTTTATTTGCTTGGTCTGATCTGACTCTTTTTAAAATATTGAACTTTGAGAAGTTTTCCCAGTTGCATTCCCACTTTGAATGAAATTTCCAGATGTACTCATTCAGCCTCTATCTTACTCAGGTATAGTCTCCCTTTGAAGACTGCTTCATTATGTGAAACTTGTTGTTATCCTTTTCAGTTTTTAAATTTGAAGTGCAAATTTTATTTTAAACTTTGTCAGTCTTGTTACTATATATCTAATATAAAATATACAGTTATGACATGGGGTAAACCCTTCTGCTAATTTAAACCCGACACAAAAAGTAGCTCACCTCGCACTGTAATCTGTTAAATTTCGAGAGGCAAAGAACTATCCCAGAGATCACTATTTAAAGTAAAAGTTAACAAGTTTATTCTTTAAGTCCAACAGAGAACATTAAAGCAACAGCTATTTACAACTCCTTTCTCTTAAACCCATCATTTATCTCCCACTCTACAATACTGGTCCAATTTTAAAAAAAAACAGTCAGCTTTGTCAATTCTCCTTTGTAAATTTTCCTCAGTAGATTTGTCTCGAGGTCGGTTTTGATATTTTGTTGCACAACTTCTTATAGACAGGTACGTTTCAGAGAGCTCTTCAGCTAGCAGTTTATATTTGTTGGTGTCCTTGGCAGTTCTCCCCCTAACTGTTCAAAATGTCCAATTTATACCCCAGAATATCGGATCGTTTCATTGGTTTTGATTTTATCAAAATACAGTAGCGCCTCGATATACGAACAACTCCGTAAAATTTTGTACGTAAAATTTTGCTTCAACGTATGTACGAAATTCAAGGTACAAACAAAGGTACGAATGCAAAAAGCCCATGTGCAACCATGTTGTTTCATTGTTCTGCTTTGCTACGCGCTTGTTGAACGCAAAAGCTCTCGGGCCCTGCGTGACCTCATTCAGTTCTTCTTTGGCATGTGCGCTGTGAACAGCCGTCCAAGCATTCTTACGCTATCCGAACAATGGGAAAAATTGATTCAGTTCACGAACTTTTCGGTTCGCAAACCGGGTCCCGGAACAGATTAAGTTCAGAAGTCGAGGCGCTACTGTACTAAATTTTAATTTGATTGGATTTTGAAAGCGTGGCATTCCAACTGGAACTCTATCAACAAACACATCAAGTTAGACCCCATCTACCACCCTGAGAAAAAGAACAGGAAAAGACATCACCACAGGAAATGATGTCACCACCGGAAAAGACATCACCAATCCAAAGAAACCCAAACATATAAATAGAAAGCAGGAATTATCAACAGTGCTTTGCCTGGAAACCCACTGAAGATGTTACTTAGTAGGGTGATGAAACGTCTGGAAATGAATCTTACAGCTCAGTGAGCAAACCTTCATTCAGAACCTCAACATGAGCTACAAAACTCGCTTCTCTCAAAACTCGCTTCTACAGTTCACGATAGGACTACTGGATGGAGTGTCTGAAAAATGTTTTATCACCTGTGACTTTTTTTTAAAGTAAATCCACCTGCTTGATTTGGGCTGGAGTGAAGAAGAAAATGAATATTGACACTGATCGTTAACAAATACATGGCAAAAATGTTATTATCATGGTGAAGGACATTGCTTTGGACTAAATTTACTCAAGATAAGGAAATTACTTTATAAGGCCCTGAAAAAGAAGGGTAATTTATATCATTTTTTAATGTGTAACCTTTAGTTTCTAGTCCATTACAGCAGAATCTTTTCAATGTCTTTAATCTTCAGTGTGTTCTCAGTTTAAGCACCTATTATAACCAATATATCGCTATATCTCACTTGCACATTGTCGATTTGTTATAAAATATTTTGAGAGACTAATCACCGTGATAATAAGATGGTATGTGGCCAGAATGATCTTTGTGGTATTTCTATATCATGTGACTTTCACACATAAAGCTGGTTACTGAATAATATGTTGTTAAATGTACTTGAAACACTTTGATAGAAGTCAGACACAAGACGGAATGTATAATACTGTAGCAATGTTGACCGTGCATCCAATTTTCCCTCCTTGCATACAATCTGCTTTGTTCCTCTGTTTGGCTCAGGGAGTTTTAAATTGGATAATGGATGAAACCTGAATTATTTCCCTTTATAGAATCGAATGCTAACATACAATGTCATCAAGGTCAACTATGTGCATTGTTGTCAACCTAAATTGACAGCATGTAGCACCTGTGATTACAAAATAATTATTGCTTTATGTGGAGATCTACATTTGTATGCCAGTTGTGAGGAAATGTCCCTTTAGAGCCACATTCCTCTCTGTTGAAAGCTATCAAATCCACAGCACAACAGATAATTCACCTCCGTTAGATATCAATGAATTAATTGGTCTCAAAAGAATAAATATTTTGGACAATAATATTCAGGTCCGGTAACCTGTTCTGAAGGGTCACTGGACCCGAAACGTTAGTTCTGCTTTCTCTCCACAGATACTGCCAGTCCTGCTGAGTTTTTCCAGCAATTTGTTTTTGTTTATAAACTGTGTTTGTAGTTTCTGGACACATCAATGCAATGGATTTCTTTTGATTTGTAATAATTTGTATTCAAATTCAAGAAAGAAAAGGATTTACAATTAATTATTGCATGGCACCTTAAACCTATGCTCTCTAATTCTGGACTTCCCCACCCTAAGGAAAAGACCTTGTCTTTTTAACCTATGCATGCCCCTCATGATTTTGTAAACCTCTATAAGGTCACCCCTCAGCCTCATGGTCCAGGGAAAACAGCCCAACCTATTCAGTCTCTCCCTATAGCTTAAAATCCTCCAACCCTGTCAATGTCCTTGTAAATCTTTTCTGAACCCTTTCAAGTTTCACACCATCCTTTCGATAGGAGAGAGACCAGAATTGCATACAGTATTCCAAAACTGGCCGAACCAATGTCCTGTACTGTCGCAACATGACCTCCCAGCACCTACATTCAGCGCTCTAACCACTATTCTTCACTATCCTATCTACCTGTGACTCTACTTTCAAAGAACTATGAACCTGCACTCTTTGTTCAGCAACATTCCCCAGGACCTTATCATTAAGTGTATAATTCCTGCCTTGATTTGCCTTTCCAAAATGCAGTATTTCACATTTATCAAAATCCAACTCCATCTGCCACTCCTCAGCCATTGGCCCATCTGATCAAGATTCTGTTGCACTCTGAGGTAACCTTCACTGTCCGCTACACCGCCAATTTTGGTGTCACCTGCAAACTTACTAACCTAACCTCCTATGTTCGCATCCAAATCATTTTATATAAATGCCAATAAGGAGTGGACCCTGCATCGATCCTTGTGGCACACCACTGGTCACAGGTCTCCAATCTGAAAAGCAACTGTCCACCACCACCACCCTCTGTCTTCTACCTTCAAGCTAGTTCTGTATACAAATGACGAGTTCTTCCTGTACTCCATGAGAACTAACTTTGCCAACCAGTATACCATGAGGAACCTTGTCGAACACCTTGTTGAAGTCCATATAGATCACGTCCACCGCTCTGCCCTCATCAATCCTCTTAGTTATTTCTTCAAAAGGTTCAGTCAAGTTTGTGAGACATGATTTCCCATGCACAACACCATATTGACTATCCTTGATCAGTCCTAGTCTTTCCAAATGCATTTTAATCCTGCCCTCAGGATTCCCTCCAAAGACTTACGCAATGTCAATGTCAGGCTCACTGGTCTATAATTCCTTGGTTTTCCATACTACCTTTCTTAAATAGTGGCACCACATTAGCCAGCCTCAAGTCTTCCGGCACATCACCTGTGAGTAGTGATGATACAAATATCTCAGCAAGGGGGCCAGTGATCACTTCCCTAGCTTTCCATGGAGTCCTAGGGTACACCTGATCAGGTCCTGGGGAGTTACCCATTTTTATGCATTTTTAGAATCCAGCACCACCACCTCTGCAATATGGAAATTTTTCAAGATGTCACCATCTAATTCTCCACATTCTATATCTTCCATATCCTTTTTCACAGTAAACACAAATACAAAATACTCCCTCATCTCCTGCAGTTCCACACATAGGCTGGCTTGCTGATATTTGAAGAGCCCTATTCTCTCCCTCGTTACCCTTTTGTACTTAATGTATTTATAAAATACCTTTGGATTGTACTTAACCCTATTTGCCAAAGCTATCTCCTGTCCCCTTTATGCCCTCCTGACTTCAGTCTTAAGTATACTCCCCTTGCCTTTATACTTTTCTAAAGATTCACCCAATCTCTGATGTGTGTATTTAACATATGCTACCTTTGTTTTCTTGATCAAAACCTCAATGGCTCTTGTCATCCAGCATTCACTCCACCTACCAGCCTTGCCTTTCACCCTAACAGGATTATACTGTCTGTGGACCTGGTTATCTCATTTTTGAAGGCTTCCCCTTTTCCAGCTGGTCCCTTACCTGCAAACATCCATTAACCTTCCCCCCACCCACCCCATCAACTTTTGAAAGTTCTTGCCAAATACCATCACAGTTGGCCTTCATCCAATTTAGATCTTTAACTTTTAGATCCGGTCTATGCTTTTCCATGACCATAATTCTATTAGTTTTAAAATGGTAGCTGGTCCCAAAGTCCTCCCCCACTCAGACCTCAGTCACTTGCCATGCTTTATTTCCTAAGAGTAGGTAAAGCTTTGCACCTTCTCAAGTAGGTACATCCACATACTGAATCAGAAAGTTTTCTTGTACACACTTAACAAATTCCTCTTGATCTAAACTCTGAACATTCTGGCAGTCCCAGTCTGTGTCTGGAAAGTTAAAATCCCCTACCATAACCACACTATTATTCTTACAGATAACTGAGATCTTACAAATTTGTTTCTCAATTTCCCACTGACTATTATGGGGTCTATAGTACAATCCCAATAATGTGATCATCCCTTTCCTATTTCTCAGCTCCACTCAAATAACCTCCCTGAATGTATTTCTGAGAATATCCTCCCTCAGTACAACTGTAATGTTATCTCTCATCAAAAATGCCACTCCCCATCCTCTGTTGCCCCCACCCCCCTTCTATCTTTCCAAAAGCATTTGTATCTTGGAACATTAACTGCCAGTCCTGTCCATCCCTGAGCCATGTCTCTGTAATTGCTTTGATATACTAGTCCCATGTTCCTAACCATGCCCTGGCTTCCCTGTTTGACTTCTTGCATTGAAATAAATGCAGTTTAATTTATCTGTCCTACTTTGTTCCTGCCTGTCTCCTTTCCACTCCCAGCCCCCACTTTAGTATTTTCAATCCTCTTGAGCATCACTAACAAATCTTCCTGCCACTATATTAATCCCCATCCGATTCAGGTGCAATCATCTTTCTTCTCCAAGTCACTTCTACCCCAGAAGAGATTCCAATGATCTAAAAATATGAACCCTTCTTCCCTGCACCAGCTTCTTAGCCACATTCATCTGTTCTATCTTCCAATTCCTACACTCACTAGCTCATAGCACCGGGAGTAATCCAGATATTTCCACCCTTGAGGATCTCCTTTTTAAATTTATGTCTAACTTCCTATATTATCCCTATCGTTAAAATCAGCCTTGATTATTCAAAAGCAAGCTAATATCTTTCGGTGTTTTGCCACTCCTTTCATAAGCCCTCAATGTAAACAAACTTCAGTTGATGCTACAAGAGGCATAATGGTTTGAAATCATAGTTCTAGTATCATAGTTCATTTTTAAAACCCTTCACAAAAATAGACCATCACCAATTGCCATTAGTCTGAAATCCAAGCTCCTCTTAAAAGAAACCATATGTATAAATTGCAGACACCTTTCAACACATTCTCACCACCCGCAAGAATAATAAAATGAATCTTCAAGAGGCCTTTTCACTGCCCATCAAAAATGATAGAATCATAGAATTTTATAGTGAAGAAGGAAGCCATTCGACCCATTTTGTCTATATCAGCTCCCAAAAGAGCGAAATTCTGTAGCTGTCTAAATTAATCACTTGCAAATATATATGCAGCTCAATGCTTAATACCTTGTTCCAAAATTCCAAAATCCAAAAAGCTCTGAAATCCAAAGTGTCTTTCATGAAGTTTTTTCTCTGCATAACAAGGTTTTTGGCATGCAACAGGTGACCCAATTCCACATGCACTCGACCCATGTCACTCGGATGTGACGTCGTGGCATGGCCCAGCACTGGTAGGCATCAATTGCGTCTCAGCATTGGTACTAGTCACACGTGGATCTACTGTTCTGTAAATGTTTTTTTAATTTCACTGTGAAAATGTAATTTATTCTGAAATCCAAAAAATTTAGACATTCAAAAAACAACTGGCCCCAAGGATTTCGGATAAAGGATTGTGTACATGTACTAAGTTTCATCTGAATTATGTTTTGCATCATAGCACTAGGTTTCCTTCGTCTGTGCTTTTGAAAAAGTTTTGCTGTAGTATTTTGCTTTCCAGGCATATGAATAATTTTCAAATTGTATGGTTGCAGGGTAAAGGACCACTAAAGTCTGAAATAGTACAAAAAATTTCAAAAGATTGTGATCTTTATAAATAACAGTTTCTTTCATATTGTTGATATTTCAAATTAATGTTGAGCTAACACAAGACTCAATGTTACTTTTCCATCTTCAAATACTACTTTTGACATGTAGTCAGTTTCTTTGAAAAATAACTGACAAGATTATTTGATCTTCAGTTCGTTACTGAATGGCACTATTGTTGACATCAACAGCCAGTTTGAATAGGCTTTCAAATGTTCATGGGCACTCGGACATTTTTGCATCCAGTTCTATGTTCTGCTTTTAGTTTAACAAATCAATGAAGGAGCCAGGGCAGTGCTGAAGGTTGGAATGAAATTCTTATAAAATCCAATCATGCCAAATATAGCAAAATTTCACGTTTTATCGGAGGCATAGGGATATCCATAAAAGCCTTTCTTTCAATTATTTAGGTGTGACTTGGTCTTGTCCCAGTGGTAGCTCAAATAAGTCACTTTTGCTTTGGCAAATTTGCTCTTTATCTGATTTTTAACTAAGATTCTTCTTTGTAGTCAATTAAACAGTTCAGTCAAGTGTAAATATTCTTCACAGATTTGCTAAACATAAGCAAGTTGTCTAAATGAGCTATGCATTTTACATTGTCCTTCAATTTTGTTATATATACCACATAAAAACTGTGGCAACCTTTTCTCAGCCATAGTCAGTTCTGATAGAGTCACTGGACCCAAAATGTTAATTCTGCTTTCTCTCCACAGATGATGCCATACTTGCTGAGTATTTTTCACTCCAAAAAGTATGACTTTGCATTGACATTCATCCGTGTTACAAAAGCTGATATTTCTTTGAACTTGGCAGTATCGTTTGCATGCTGATTTTGGTGATAAATCATACTTGTCCAGTTCTATCAATGCAGTTCCCCTCCACCCCATAGTGGAATAGGATACAAGTCCATTTTTGTTTTTCTTTGCCTATTCACACAAATTGATTTGTGATTTTTGAAATAGCCTTTTTAGGTCACATTGAATATGATGCTATCTAACCTTATGAATACCTCTATTATCAACACTGATTGGAGGATCAACAGTTTTCAATTTCTGATTAATTCTCCAATTGTTCTGATGTTTTTTGGTCACTCCCTATTTCAATCATTTACCAAAAACACACTTTTCTTCTGACCATTGTTTCTGTCATAATGCCTCTTTAACACAACAGAGTTATTGATTCCTTCTCCTGTCTCAAGCACAAATTGCATAATTTACTTCATTTAGTTTATATTTGATTTGATAAGGTTCAGTGAGCCTTGCATTTAATGGTTCCCCACAGATTGATAACAATATTAACTTGTCTCTAGCATCAACAATTTGAACTTTGGCCTTTCTATTTGCTTTAGTTTTAATTGCCTGAGCATCCTTGAAGTGCAGTCTCTGATTTTTCAATTTTTCTTTAATAAATTTAAATGATCCCCTTGCTTCATGCTTATATAGGTTCAGAAGGCCTGAGTGCAGTGGATGTAATTGGAATGTCCCTACTTGCAAACAGTAGCAGGAAGTTCTTTACTGTAATCATTATGGCATCCTTGACAATAAGCTGTCATCAAGGGATTTAAAGTTTTAATGTAATCTTTTCAATTAACCTTGTGTCATCATTTCTTTGAATATTTTCAACATGAAATTTGAACCATGATCTGACTCTGTTTCTTTCGGTAAACCATATCCTGTGAAAAATTGCACTTTCTTTACTACTGCATTTTCCATCATTGTTTCCTAAACTTACTGTTTCAGGAAGGCTGGTTAAAACGTAACAATGTAATTAAAAGATTTGATTTGCATTTGTGGTTTTAGATTGGGATCCTTACATAATCTACTAGGACTCTGCTAAATGATCCTTTTGAAAACTGTTATCAGGTTTTCTTTATTCATGGGATAGAGGATGGTACTGGCTAGGCCAGCATTTATTGCCTACCCTTAATTGCCCTTGGAACAGTTAAGAGTCAACCATATCGCTTTGGATCTGGAATTATATGTAAGCCAGATGAAGGAAGGATGCAGTTTGGTGAGTAAACCAGACGGGATTTTCTGACAATTGGCAATGGATTCATGCTCATCATTACACTCTTAATTCCAGATTTTTATTGAATTCAAATTGTACCACCTGCTGTGGCAGCATTTGCTACACCTGAGGGTAACGGTATCTTGCCCTTCATTCTGCATTTGTTATTCTTATCCACATAGGCAACAAAACCTCCATTATTGTTGGAGTGTTGGGACGTAAGTCCAATTACTCTTTCTTTTCCTTGAGGCCTGCATGTGTCTACCTCAGACTCCAGCTCATCAACTCTCATCCATAGTTCCTTTAAATGTATGCAGTTAATGGTAGATCTGATTGCTCCCCACAAACTCCCACATAATGTATAATATGGAAGTTCTGGACTCCAACATGGATCAGTGCCTGTCAGAGAAAGGGAGAAAATCTGACAATGAAGAGCACAGTTCTAGGATTACATGTTGGCCATTGTGCAAAAGGTTTTATCCATTCTAAGCCAAGGCATGGAAAGGACACCACACCCTTTCCCCTCAAAGCAGTGCTTTTAGAGTGGTGAATCAGTATTACCTGACTATTAGCTTTAGCCATTCAGTTCATCAGCTCAGCTTTGAAATAAATAAGACTGCCTTGCATCAGACATGAGCTGTTAACAAACTGGAAAAAGCACATAAGAAGTTGTAGTAATTTTCTGAAGTATGAGTAAAGTGAAAGAACACACTATTGTAAAGCCATCTGATATATGTGCAGAAAAGATTGAGGAGTGTGGTTTTGTGACTACAGCAGAAATTAGAGTTAACTGCACAATGCAAGTAAATGTATGAGTCTGAGCAGCTGTTATTGTTTTGGTAAATCACAGCTAATCTTATTGTTTTCATAGTCTGTTGCTGAAGTTTAAAAAAAACAAAATTAATTTGCTGCTTGTAAAATTGTCTGAGGATAGGCAGTCAAAGTCCAAGGTATAAATTGGACCTTTGGATTAATGCCCGTGATAACTTAAATGGCAAACCTTGGAAGATACATTCTGACTTTAGCTCTTCAAGAACATGTGCAAGCAGAAAGGCATTGTTAGTTGCTTAGCATGCACATTCTTGGTTTGAAAACTACTTAAAAAGTAATAGGGAAATTTTGTTTTCATAATTTGTTTTATACTCTTTCTAATCCTTCCTGCTGTGCTGCTCATCATATCCCACTTGAGTGGTGGTTTGGCTGAAAGTTTTGAAGTCACGTGAAAGACTCACGTGACTTCAAAATTGATTTCTCTTATGTTTTCATTGTTGCTAAAACTGTTGGTGTCCCAAAATACTATATGGAGAATTAAAATTAATTTACAAGCGATCTATATCTTTCAACTGAGGTATATACTTTAACATATTAGGCATTGTCAAGTTTTACTGATGAAAAAACAATAGGGTCTAATGTTCAGGATGAATTGCCTTCTCAGCTTCAGTCCTCCCCTATTCACTCACTCCTGCTCTCTGTCCTGTCTCTTACTAGTTTCAGTCTATGCTGTCTCATGATCCCAACTCTTGCCTAATTGTTGGTAAGTAAGTTGAACCGTAATTTGAAAATGATAAGAGCAATAGAACACAGAAAAAGGTGGTTTTCTTTACGCCACATTAAGTGAAACTTGAAATTCTAATTTAAAATTTTAAATGTGGTCAGCTTAATCAAGAAGTGTGGTGGGGAGGGTGAGGGTTGTGGTGATTTTGCTGCACAGATAAAAACATGATTTCGAGGTGCTAGTGTTGAAGTGGGGTGTACAAAGTTAAAAATCACACAACACCAGGTTATAGTCTAACAGGTTTATTTGGCAGCGCTAGCTCTCTGAGCACTGCTGCATTATCATGTGGTTGTCAACCGTCTGATGAAGCAGCAGCGCTCCGAAAGCCAGTGCTTCCACATAAACTTGTTGGACTATAACCTGGTGTTGTGTGACTTTTAACCAGTAAAAACTTGTGAAATGATTTTTGTGCAGAAAAGGCACGTGCCTGTTTGAAAGTCAGGTGTTAGTGTGCAATTTTAGTCTTAATTACTATTTACCATTCTAAAGCAGACACCTGCAGTGTTAGCCCTTGAACATTGTGTTGATACAATTTTTATGGACCTGCTGCTGGACTTAACTCACCCACTTCCACTGAGCATGCGAATTGCATATTCTAAGGATGGCTCAGGTATTGAGTGAGAGATCGCATTTGTTTTTGGACATGTCACTGCTGGTCCTGGTGGAGGCAATATAAGGGAAACGTAACATCCTACAACCACAACTACATGTGGTTTCCAAAGATCCATTAGATTTCCAAGTGATGCTCTGTGAAAAGTTTAAAATAAAATGGTAGCGAAATGTAAATAATCTGTACTAATTTGAAACGCAGAACGTTTAACTTGCTCAGGGAGAAAAGCATTTTTGTGCTTTAGTCTAAGTATTGATGATTAAATGAATGTACTTCTATGATTAATTACTCACAAATTCTACTTTGCATTGTCCAACGTAACTTTTGAAAATTTTTTCAGAGTGCAACAGCCAAAAAGTACTGCTGGTTTGTGAATGCAGGATATCCCACTTATTTTACGTAAGTATTCTTTAATTAGTAACTTAATACATGTTTTTGAACACAGCACATTTTACGTCTGTTAATGTTGCAAAGATTAGCACTAAACTAAAAGTGAAATTCTGCCATTTCTGGAAACCTGAAGTCGGAACAAAGTGAAGGAAAAGTGAGCCTAATAGTTCTTCTCTGGAGCTGAGGTAGTTGAAAATGTGATGAGTTTTATGTTGAGTAAGTGAAGACTGGGATAGGTTAGAGGATGGAATTCCTGATTCAGGTCTTATGCCCGAAACGTTGATTCTCCTGCTCCACAGATGCTGCCTGACCTGATGTGCTTTTCCAGCACCACACTCACGGCTTTGATCTCCAGCATCTGCAATCCTAGAGGATGGAACAGACTGAATAACAAGAATATCATGAAACAAAACGCAATGAGAGTTGTTGTGGTTGTCTTTTAACCATTTACAGATTTGCTGCCCACAATAGGGGAATACTGTTCAGT
This sequence comes from Chiloscyllium plagiosum, assembly GCF_004010195.1. Classification (NCBI taxonomy): domain Eukaryota; kingdom Metazoa; phylum Chordata; class Chondrichthyes; order Orectolobiformes; family Hemiscylliidae; genus Chiloscyllium; species Chiloscyllium plagiosum. Next base: position 61,075,575 of record NC_057714.1, read on the forward strand.
AGAGCAAATCATCCACACCAACCAGACATTGCAATCTGACGTAGTTCCATTTGCCAGTATTTGACCCATATCCCTTTAAACACTTTCGCATTCATATACCTTTTAAATGTTGTAATTATGCTCACCTCCACCACTTCCTATGCCAGCTCGTTCCATACACACACCACCCTCTGCGTCAACAAGCTACCCCTCAGGTCCTTTTTAAATCTTTCTCCGCTCACCTTAAACCTGTGCCTCTAGTTTTAGACTCCCCCACCCTTGGAAAAAGACCTTGGCTATTCACTTTATCCATGTCCCTCATGACTTTATAAACCTCTTTAAGGTCACCCTTCAGTCTTTGATGCTTCAGGGAAAAAAGCCCCAGCCTATTCAGCCTCTCCCTTATAGCTTACACCCTCCAGCCCCAGCAACATCCTTATAAATCTTTTTTTCTTATTTTAAAAATGGCCTCTGCAATACCTGTACAGCCATAACATGACATAGAGTCATTGAGATGTACAGCACGGAAACAGGCTCTTCAGTACAGCTCATCCATGCCGACCAGATGTCCTAAGCTAATCTAGTCCCATTTGCCAGTACTTGGCTCATATCTTTCCAAACCCTTCCTATTCTTATACCCATCCAGCTGCCTTTAAGTGCTTCAATTGCACCAGCCTCCACCAATTTCTCTGGCAGCTCATTCCATACACGCACCACTCTCTGTGTGAAACGATTGCCCCTTAGATCCCTTTTATATCTTTCCCCTCTTGCCCTCAACCTTTGCCCTCTAGTTCTGGACTCCCCCACCCAGGGAAAAGACTTTGTCTATTTACCTTATCCATGCACCTCATGATTTTATAAACCTCTATAAGGTGACCCCTCAGCCTCCTATACTCCAGATTTGCCTTTCCAAAATGTTGCACCTCACATTTATCAAAATTAAATTCCATCTGGCAGTCCTCAGTCCATTGACCCATCTGATCAAGATCCCGTTGTACTCTGAGGTAACCTTCTTCGCTGTCCACTGCACCTTCAATTTTGGTGTCATCGTCAACCTTACTAATTATGTCTCCTATGTTCATATCCAAATCATTTATATAAATGACGAAAATCAGTGGACCCAGCACCAGTCCTTATGGCACACCACTGGTCACAGGTCTCCACTCTGAAAGGCACTCTGTCTTCTACTTTCGAGCCAGTTCTGTATCCACATGGCTAGTTCTTCTTGTATTCCATGAGATCTAACCTTACTAACCAGTCTACCACGAGGAACCTTGTCGATTGCCTTACTGAAGTCCATCTAGATCACATCTACCACTCTGCCCTCAGTAATCCTCTTCGCTCCTCCTTAAAAAAACTCAATCAAGTTCATGAGACATGATTTTCCACACTCAAAGCCATGTTGACTATTCCTAATTAGTCCTTGCCTTTCCAAATACATGTAAGCTCATGAAATGGCAGAGCAGATTCGATGAGCTGAATAACCTACTTTTGCTCCTATAATAAGATTGGAAGACCTCTATCAGATGGGAGGTATTAAATGCCTCTGCAACAAAGAACATGGAATTCAAGGAGGGGCAATGGTCCATGAATGCAGAAAGCTTGGTAATGTTCTGGAGACCTGGCTTCATGGAATTTGAATTCACTGAAAATCTGGAATTGAGTGTCTGATAATGGATGGTGGCTTTCATAGTCATTATCAGAAAAAATAATCTGGTCACTAATGTCCTTTTGGAAAGGGAATATGCCAACCTTGCCTGGTATGACCTCCATGTAACTCCAGATCTGCAGCAATGTGATTGACTGTTAATTGCCCACTAAGATTGTTAAAAGAGTCACTCTGTTATAACAATTACTAGCAAATGTCAAAAAAAAGCCAGGGTTGAGCACTTAGTATCAACTAAGGCACAGAAAATGGCAAAGGCAAAAACACCCATGTTAACCCTACAATGTCCTCCTTACAAACATCTGGGGCTAGTTTCAATATTTTCAGAACTGTCTCATAGTTTAGTTAAGGAACAGCCTGACATAGTCACACTCACGGAATTATACCTTGCACCGAATGTACCAGGCACCATTACCCCCCTGAGTAACTTCAGTTCCCCACTGGCAGGACAGGCCCAGTAGAAGTTATGGTACAGTGGTGTACGGTCAGGATGGAGTTTCCCTGAAAGCCGTCAATATTGACTCCAGACATCATGAAATCTCGTGGTAGGAGGTCAGACATGGGCAAATAAATCTCCGACTGACTACCATGTATCATTCTTCCTTTGCATCTGAATGTTGAATACCACTTGGAGAAAGCACTGATGGTAGCAAGGGTAGAGAATTTATTCTGGGAGATTTCAGTCACCATCATTGGTTACCCAGCAGCACCACTGCTAATAAAGCGAGTCCTAAAGGATGTCGCTGCTAGATTGGGTCAGTAGCAAGTGTAAGAGGGAAAAATATACTTCATCCTTGCAAATCTCCCAGCCACTGATGAAACTGTCCATGGTGGTATCAGTAAGAATGACCGCCACAGAATTTATGTGGAGTCGAAGTTCCCCCCCCCATGCATTGAGAATATCTTGCTTTGTATTGTATGGCATTATCACCACACTAAGTAACTAGCAACTCAAGACAGGGCACCCATGATGAGCTATGGTCTATCAGCAGCAGAAGTATAGTTTCTGTAACATAATCGGCAACCTCAAGGGCAAACATTACACTCATTCTACCATTACCATCCACCTGAGTTCACTAAAGGATGCAGGAGGACATACTAGGAGCAACACTCCTAAAAATGCGGTGGCAATCTTGTGTAGCTAAAAATCAGGACTAATTTGCATGTGAGCAGCATAAGCCCAAGTGATTCCACAATCAATAGATCAGATCTAAGCTCTGCAGTACCATCACATCTAGTCTTAATGATTTTATGTCATGATGTGGAGGTGTCTTTGTTGCACTGCGTTGGACAAGGTAAAAAATCTCATGCCACCAGGTTATCGTCTAACAGATTTATTTGAAAACACAAGCTTTCAGATCCTCGCTCCTTCTCCAGGTGGGAATCAGTGGAAATCAGAAGTTGGCTCTCCATTGGCTGGAGTCATACTGGCCCCAATGAAGATAGTTCTGGTTGTTGGAGATCAGTTATCTCAGCTCCAGGGCATCTCTACAGGAGCTCCTCAGGGTTGTGACCTAGATCCAACCATCTTCAACTGCTTCATTGACAACCTTCCCTCTGTCATAAAGTCAGAAAGGGGGATGCTTGCTGATGATTGCGCACCATGTTCAGCACCACTCGCCACTCCTTATAACCTGAGGCAGTCCATGACCTGCAGCAAAACTTGGGCTGAAATGTGACAAATAACATTCATACTTCACAAATGCTAGGTAATCAGTATTTCCAATAAGAAGGAATCAAACCATTGTCTCTTAACATTCAATGTTGTTACCATCAATGAATCTCCCACTGTCAACATCCTGAGGGTTACCATTGACCAGAAACTGAACTGGTCGAGTTAGATGTAATATATATATTCTATAATATATTTTTGTGTGTGGCTACAAAAGAGGGTCAGATGCTATGAATCCTCCAGCTGGTAACTTGTCTCCTGACTCCCTAAAGCCCGCACACCATTTGCAAGGTACATTTCAAGAGTGTGATAGAATACTCCTCACTTGGCTGATTGAGTGCAGGTCCAACAACACTCAAGCAGCTTGACACCATCCAGGACAAAACAGCCTGCTTGATTGGCACCGTATCCACAAACATCTATTCCCTCCACACTGACACTCAGCAGCAGCAACAAGATGCCATCTGTAAGATGCACTGTTGAAATTCACCAATGTTTCTTCGGCAGCATCTTCCAAGCCCAATATCACTTCCACCTGGAAGGACAAGTGCAGATATGTGGGAAAACCAGCGTGTATGTGTTCACCTTCAAGGCACTCACCATCCTGATTTGGAAATATATTAGGAAGATATATTCCTAAGGGCAAGATGGTTCTGCCTACAGAATATGGACATCAGTGATTGGAACCAGTCTTTCAGCTGTTGGCATGGAGAAGGTGTTTGTCATCAAAACCTGGTCACTAGTTAAGACACCAATCAGCCACTTATTGCCAGCCATAACTGCATCCAAGCCCTTGGCAGCAGCTCAATTATAATCAGAACCCCCATCTCCCGTCCTTTTCCAGGAATACACACAAAAGGGTTTAGATAATTACCTACAACTCAGACCTGTGTGTTCTTCTGGTATTGCAGTTCTGTGGAGCTAGTGTGTGCTGTTTTATGCAGCTGGCACACCTGCATTTGCAAGTAGAAGAAAAAGCCTCTTGCTTGCAGATTGCAGTCAGGTCAGCAAAAGCCACTGTCGAAAAGGAAAAGAGACAACTCCCTTTGCCTAATTTGCAGAAGGAAATATCCCCAGTCTGTCATGAATGAAGGAGGTATTAGGAGTGAAGTCAAATTAACTTTTTACCCTTTTAGGTCAGTGTGATATTGTTGACTTGCTCTTTCTCCTTTTTGTCCCCGCTCTCACAGAAATAGGCTGAACCCTGGTTTTAGAGTTTCAAGCTTAAAAATAAATTGATGGCAAAATCTTCTGAGAGTTGCAAGATAGCAAGAAAAAAGCCAAATAGTGAAATTAGAATTGGGAGTTTTTAAAAAAAATCAGATTGGTATTTCTTTATTTAAAATGCTGGTATTAGTTTAAATAGCTTAGAATTAATGCAAAAATAGAAATTGTGGGGAAAACTTAGCAGATCTGGCAACATCTATGAAGAAAAAGCAGAGTTAATCTTTTGGGTCCAGTGACTCTTCAGATGCTGCCAAACCTGCTGAGTTTTTTTGTTTTTGCTTCTGATTTCCAGTATCCACAGTTCTTTGGGTGTTTTTTGGTAGAATCCAGTGCGTTGGCCGATGTATAAATTCCTGCCCTGGGAGTTGGGATGAATGTGAAAGGTAGTCAAAGGTGCAAGCAATATTCACTGAGAATTGTGAATTTGTCTAGTTTGGCCTGCAAAATCTGAGATTCTTTCCAGAGATGAAGCTTTTGAGTCAGAGATACATGTAAAACCTGTAGCTTCTTTGGCTTGGAGCTGCTTTCCCTGTGGTATTAAAAATGACAGGTGAGGTCAAAAATTAAAACATATACTTGAGCATTTCAAAATCAATGACGGTGCTTTCTGCTAAGCCATTTGGAGAAACTGGTTACTTTGATCACCCCATCAAAATGGCCACTGTGGGGTAAAGAGGTGCTGATGGTCCATCTCAGTAGTTCATTAGAATAATAATATGATTTTTGTATCAGAGTGTAGTAATTTGCAATTGCCTTTTTGTCTTTGGTATTCATGGGAGTTGGATATCTTTAGGCAGCTTACAGTCACAATAGGTAGTAAGCCTAGTTTCCCTGTGTTAAAGGAGGTATTAATGAAGTCACTGGCTTTGATTTGCAAGAAGTCAGAGAGTTCTAGCTAATTTCAGTCATGTTATTATAACAGTTACCTTAAGAGTTTGCCAGTATTGACCATTTTTTTATAGATTTAGACAGGAGAATCAAGGATAATTTTAAGAATAAGGGTTGAATTTGGCAAAAGAGAGAAAATAGCAAGAAATATAAAACTAAACGATAAAGATTTCCTGAAGTAAATAAATGGAAATAATAGTAACAGTGAATGCTGGGAAGCAATAAATGGCAGAGACTTTAGACAAGTATTTTATGTCTGTCTTCACAACAAGTATCCTAAAAGTAGTTGAAAAGCAGAGATGCAAAAGGGTGAGGAGAGCATAAAACTGTTATGATCAATAGAGATTTTTTTTAAAAACTAGGAAAACTACTGCGAGAAGGTTGTGAGAAATCCTAGTTCTAATAACCTGCATCCAAGTGTATTAAAGGAAGTAGTTGCAGAGGTGGTGAATGTATTTGTTATAATCTTCCACATTTCCATAGATTCTGGCAAGATCCCAGCAGATTGGAAAGCCACAAATAACAACCACTATTCAAGGAGGAGGAAGATGGAAAGCACAAAATTATAGGTCAGTCAGTCAAAACATCTGGCATTGGGAAAATATTAGGATCGATTATTAAGGTGGTAGTAGCAGCACATTTAGAAAATATAATGCAATCGGGCAGAGTTAACATGGTTTTGTGAAATGGAAATTATATCAGGCCAATTAATTAGCTTTCCTTGAGGATGTAACAGACAGAGTGGATAAGAGGGAACCCGTAGATGTATATTCAAATTTCCAAAAGGCATTTGATAAGGTGCCTCAAACAGCAGCAGAAGGTAAGAGGTCCTGGTGTCAATATAATACATCAGCATTTATAAAAATTTGAATAAATTGGATCATTTTCAGGTTGACAAATTGAAATGAGTGGAATGCTAAAGGGATTGCTGCTGGGATCTCAACTGTTTATGATTAATGCTGGAACCCACTGTTATAGCCACCTTTATTAATCAGACAAAGATAAGTAGGAAAGCAAATTTCAAGGACAATGCAAAGAGGCTGCAAAGAACTATGAATAGATTAAATGAATGGGGAAATGTTTGATGTTTGGAGTATAATGTGGAAAATGTGAAGTTGTCCACTTTGCCAAGAAAAATAGGAAAGCAGGTCATTATTTGAATGGAGACAGACTGCCGAATTCTCCATTACAGAAGGATCTTAAGAATATGAAAAATGTGAGCAGAAGTAGAACCATTTGGTTCATCGTGCCAGCTCTGCCATTCACTAAGATCATGGCTAAAATGTGATGATGTTTCACATTCCAAATTATTATCTACCCCTAAGATTTATTCTATTTCTCTCAATTTCTTTTGTATTCTAACAATCTGTTTAATGTTAAAACTAGATCTATAGCATTATGTGATTGTGTTTCGGTGAAAAATTATTTTATTATTTTTTAAAAATCTATTAAGTCAGATTTCAATGTGGGATTTGACTTGTTCAGTAATAATATATGGATCAATAACACTTAACTAATGAGAATTTCCTTCTGCTGTTAAAATATTCCATGACCCTACGTCCACACCTTTTGAGGCAGAGATAAAAAGTCTTTCAACCTCTGACAGAAACAATTCTCCTTATCTCTATCCTAAAAGTCCGAGCTGTAGTTTTAAAATAGTGCCCTCTAGTTCTGGACTGATCCACAAGAAACATCCTTTCCATGTTCAGTTTCTCATGACCATCCAAGATCTTATACATTTCAGTCGACTCACTCTCACTCTTCTAAATTCTGGTGGAATCGAGCCCAGCTTATCATAACCTCCTTATTTTCATAATAATTTCCTGTCAAAATGCAGGAGAGCATGTCATTAGCCACTTTGATTACTTGTTGTACAAGGATACTATTTTTTTGTAACTCCTACGCCAAAGCAAATAAATCCCTCTGCACCTTGTACAGCATAGTTCCATAGTTGTTCTCCATTTGATTTTTTTTCTTCTTCTTGCTGCCAAAAGTGAATAGCTTCTCATTTTCACAAAATTTACATCACCAGCCAGATTTTTACCCAGTTATTCTCCTAATAGCTTCTTTACAAAATTCTTTTTTGCTTAACTTGGTGTCACCTACTAATCCAGCTACCATGTCTTCACTCCCCTCATCTAAGTCATGGATCTAAATTCTAAAAATTTCAGGCCTCAGAACAGACCCCTGCAGGATTTCACTCACCCTGCCAATCAGACAAAGATCCTTTCATGTATAATGTGTTTTCTGCTAGCCATACAATCTTCTGTCCATTCAAATGTTACCCCGAATTCCATGAGCATTTATTTTCTTCAGAAATCTTTGTGGCACTTAGTGTGTTACTTCTTAAAAGCACTCCAATAAATTGGTGAAACATAATTTCCCTTTGATGAAACAATGCTGATGCTACCTGATTGCCATGAGTTTTACGAAGTGTGCACCAACAATCTTTTCAATGATCGAATCTGATGCATCTCCCATGACAGATGTTAAGCTAACTGGCCTCTGGCCTGTTTTCTGTCTGAGTCCTTTTTTCAATAGATGGTTATTTTGCTAATTTATCCATTAGAACCTTTCCAGAATCCAGTGAAGTTTAGAAAATCAACACCAACGCATGTATTTTCCCATTAGCCACCTCTTTTAATGCTTGAGGTGAAGTTCATTTGGAGCCAGAGATTTGTCAGTCTGCAGCTCCATTAGTTTGCTGACTTGCACTCATGATTATAATTTTATTAACATTATCCCTCCCTCCCAACTCCTGATTTACATTTTTATTGGAATCCTTTTATGTCCTCTGCAGTGAAGATTGAAGCAAAGTATTTGTTTCATCTGCCATTTCCTTATTGTCTGCTATTAATTTCTCATTCTCACTGTCTAGAGGACTAACATTTGCTTTACTTGCTTTTGTTTTACATATCTTTAGAAGTTCTTATCTTTTTTATGTTTCTAACTAGCTTGTTCTTGAATTTCTTTTGCCTCATTTTAGTTATTCCCTATTATACTTTATATTCTAGGAGAATGTGAGGACTGCAGATGCTGGAGATCAGAGTCGAAAAGTGTGGTGCTGGAATGGTCAGGGACCATCCACAGAGCAAGAGAGCTGATGTTTCGAGCATGAGCTCTTCATCAGGAATGGGGACAAGGGGTGTTGATGCAAGGGGACTGAGAGATAAATGGGAGTGGGTGGGGCTAGATGGAAGGTAGCCAGGAATGCGATAGGTAGATGAAGGTGGGGGTTCTGGGTCGGAGAGAAGGATGGAGCTGTAGGAGGGAAGGGAGATGGACAGGTAGGACAGTTCAAGAGGGTGGTGTGGAGTTAGAGGGTTGAATCTGGGATAAGGTGGGGACAGGGGAAATGAGGAAACTGATTAAATCAACATTGAGCCCGTATGGTTGGAGGGTGCCACAGTGGAAGATGAGGCATTCTTCCTCCAGGCGTCAGGTGGCTAGAGTTTGGTGGTGGAGGAGAAGAAGGATTTGCATATCGTTGGCAGAGTGAGAGGGGGAGTTGAAGTGTTTGGCCACAGGGCGGTGGGATTGATTGGTGCATGTGACCCAAAGATATTCTCTGAAACATTCTGTAAGTTCGCGTCCTGCCTCCCCAATGTAGAGGAGACCACATCAAGAGCAATGGACACCATAGATGATGAGTGTGGAAATACAGAGAAATGTCTGTCAGAGGTAAAGTTACCTAGATTCTTTGCACCAGGCGCAATCAACCACTTTGGAGATGGTAGTCTAATTTGATCATTGGTCATGGACAGGGATATGTATCTATGAGTGAAGCAGGTAAGTGGATTCACACAATAGAAGTTTAGGAGTGTCAGCCCTCTGCAATTGTTGGTAGGCATTAGGTTTTCCCAACCCATTTTGATGAGAGGAGAGGCTGCAGGTCAGATTAGCAAAGCGACTGGCACTGTGGTACAGGAGCTATTTAAGTGGGTGAGCAACAAGGAATGTAGAAGGGGTTAGTATGGTGACGGGATTGACACTGTTCAGTGAGCATCTGATAGCGTGTTTTCTGTCTGGTGCCAGGGTTTGAGAAATCAACTTCGGGCAGGAAAGCAAGTTGCAGTAAGAGAGGAAAGATCCAGTGGTCATGGGCCATGCAGTTAACAAAGATGTTAGTAGAACTAAAAAACACTTCTGCACAGATAAAACTAAACTAAACTAAAAGCAGTTCCTCAAAGATTAAGGTCTCTGTGAATTAATTTCTGAATGAGCATAAAGTACACTAAATTAGTGAGATGAATATGTGGCCTCAAAGACTAGTGTGGAAGAATTGGGCTCCAATTTGGACCACTTTTTTTTAAGATTAGATTAGATTCCCTACAGTGTGGAAACAGGCCCTTTGGGCCACACTGACCCTCCGAAGAATAACCCACCCAGACCCATTTCCCTCTGACTAGTGCACCTAACGCTATGCGCAATTTAGCAAGGCCAATTCACCTAACCTGCACATCTTTGGACTGTGGGAGGAAACCGGAGCAGCCGGAGAAAACCTACACAGACATGGGGAGAATGTGCAAACTCCACACAGGCAGTCACCCGAGGCTGGAATCGAACCTAGGACCCTGGTGCTGTGAGGCAGCAGTGCTAACCACTGAGTCACTGTGCCGCCCAGTATTGGGCAAAGCTGGAGTTGTAAGGTGAAGATATTTTATATCTGAACCATGCTGAGACCAGTGTTCTTACAAACATTATGAAGTAGAGTTTTATACTAAATAGTGTGCAAGTGATCAAATGTGGAAAGATGTACATTCAAGAGTAGGCACAATGTCAGAGAAGAAAATAATGTGCGAAATGAGGGTCAGAGAATGGCAAGAAAGGACAAAAGAAAAAATATTATAAAGACACCAATAATGAAAGCTAGATGTTGCGAAGATAAAAAGAGCAAACTAAAGGCTCTATTTGAATGTGCAATACATTCTTAATAAACTAAACAAATTGATAGTGCACTTTGAAGCAAATAAATATGAGACGTGGCTGCAGGATTGCAAGGGTTGCGTCCTGAATATTGTGAGTTGTATGTTATTCCAGAAGAAAAGAGACTATGTAAAGGTGGATTGGGTAGCACTGTTAATCAAGGATGCCATTTGTGCACTAGTTACACAAGAGCTTGGTCCAGGAGATCAGAATTGTAGAATTAGTTTGGGTGGAGGTGAAGAATAGTAGAAGAAAGAAGTCATCAGTGTGCTTTTACATGAATCACAAATAAAAGTAGGTACAGCAAGTAATTAGGAAGGTAAGTGGAATCTTGGCATTTATTTGAAGAAGAGTATAAAGTTATGATTCGGAGATGCCGGTGTTGGACTGGGGTGTACAAAGTTAAAAATTACACAACACCAGGTTATAGTCCAATAGGTTTAATTGGAAGCACACTAGCTTTCGGAGCGACGCTCCTTCATCAGGTGATTGTGGAGGGCTCGATCGTTAGTTCATCTTGTCAGGTACTGTTGAGACTGCCCCTGGAGTAGAATGTATGGTTTAGTCTTTAGACTTAAGGAATGTATATTTGCATTGGAAGCAGTTCAGAGAAATTTCACTAGGCAGATTCATGGGATAACAGCAGGTTGGGACTGTACTGTAAAATAATGAGATGAATCTTATCAAAACATATATGAAGTTCTAAGTGGACTTGACATGAAGACTGGGGAGATGTTTTCGCTCATGGCATTTATTTACTTTGCTCCATGTTATAATGGTCAACATATAATATTGTCAAATTCATGATAATTAATAAATAATATGATCTGCTTTGTGCATAACATTTATTGAGAAATTTATGTGCTACAGAACATCACAGACTTCTTAACCAAAGCTAATTTCCCCTTTCTGATTACTGTGAGAAACTTGGGCATCTTTACTATTGTTATGAGTGCAAGTAGCACAAATCTGACAGTAATTGAGCAGAAGGGTCACTGAAACTATGGCGTTATTCAGAGGTTTTAAGGTTAATGAAGTGCAGTCCGGTCTCCTGATTACAACCTTGGGCATGCTGGTAAGACTGAAGAAATAAGTTTACCAATGGCAATGCTATGCTCTATCTACCTAGGAGTTGTAACACACAGCAACATTTGGACAATTTCATTTTCTTCCTCTGTCATGGACAAAACAAGCCCCTCAATGAAACTAGTTGTGAGATATAACTGGTCCAGATATTCAATGCGTGTACTTACATTTCTATCAGGATTCTTCACATGCAGTAGATTACCTTTTGAAATGTGGTCACAGATTTTATGTGGCTATTTGTGGTTACTGTGTTGCAAAATATCAACGTGCAAATTAAAAGAATGGTCAATTAATTCTACCAAAACATTTATTCACTCTCTCCCATGGAGTAGTTTCATAATAGGATATTGATGCAGCCTTAGTTTAATGTCATGGGTTTAAAGATTGCACTCCAACAATGCAACACTTTTTCAGTAAAGTTTAATCAGCTTGGCAGAGTACCTCTGAATGCCACCTCTGGGTGGTGCAAAGAGGAGAAAGGAAATTGAAGACTTTGTACAAAAAAAAAGTTATTTGATTTTGAGACTAATTTCTCTTAGTAGCATCCCTCTCCTCCTCTGTCTTAGCAACCTTCTGTCTTTCCCACATCTGTTGCAGCCACCCAGTCTTCCTCCAGTCTTCCCGGGCAAAATGGAAGCTAGCTCCTGCTGCAGACCTCCCTTGCTCCCAGCCTTTCTCCCTGCTTCTGCCAAGGTCCCAACCTCCCATGCATTTTTTTTTCAGCAGCGCATGCATTGATGATGGCGTCGCTGTTCATGAAATGACATGATGTAATTGGAGCATGTGCAGACACTTTCTGTGCCCTGGCCTGTCGTGGCATATGGCCACTTCTGTCAGTTCTCAAATCCTGAAGTAGGACTTTATCTCTCAGCTTTCAAATTCAGGAGCAAGAACATGAACAACTGAACAAAGCTCATGTTTAACTCTGAGGTAGTGATACAACCAAGTAGTTGGCACTGAGGCAAACTGCATTTATCCATATAAAATAAAAACTCACTAATAGGGCCAAGACGTAACAATCTGGATGTAAAGGCAGCTGGTGTGATTGCACTGATTAATGTGTCTGACATAATATGCTTTCTTTCATAGATGTCGTGCATATGAGGACTGCTGTGGTACAAAATGCTGCATGCGAGCATTCTCTATTCAACGGTTATGGTATTTTTGGTGAGTTTCAAGCGTGCTTTTGTTGTGCATATTAAATAGTGAGTAGGTACTTTTTGGGGAAGAGAATAATTGTATCAGTTCTCAGATCTTGAGATTTGTACTCCATTATTACGCATAATACGGAAATTAATTTTGCTCATACATTTTTGCATATATTGCCTTGTTTAATTTATTCTCTGATATCTGTAACTTGAATGTTCAATCTAGCTGCAGAGTTAGACTTTGACTGATTTACACATTTAACTTCTGGCAAGTATGCAAATTGTAATAGAGAGCTTTTGAGTGAAGGTAAGAAACAGGAACAATGAAAATAGGAGAAAAAGTAGGCCATTCAACCCATCAAGCCTGCTGCACCATTCAGTATGATCATGACTCATCCTCTATCTCAGCACTAATACTCCTGCTGTCTCCCCATATCCCTTGATGCCATTAGTATGCGGAAAGCTAGCTATTACTTTTTAAAATATATTCAGTGATTTTGCCTCCACAACCTTCTGTGGTTGAGAATTCCATAAATTCACCATCCTCTGAAAGAGGAGATGTCTCCTCATTTCAGTCTTAAATGGCCTACCCTGTATCCTGAGAAAGTGATCCTATTTCTAGACCTGCCCCAACCAGGGGAAGCATCCAATCCTATCAGAATTTTATACATTTTAATTGGATCTTCTTTCATTCTTCTGAAGTTCAGTGAATAAAAGTGTAGTCAACCCAACCTCTCCACAACTCTGCCATCCCAGAAATCAAAACAAGTGAACCTTTGCTGCACTCTTTCTATGACAAATATATTTTTTCTTGGGCACAGAGATCAACACTACTCCCAGGTGTGATCTCATCAAGGCCCTGGGCAGCTGCAGTAAGACTTCTGTGCTCTTGTAATTCATTCCTTGCAATAAAGACCAACATACCATTTGCTTTCTTAACTGCTTGATACACCTCAATGCCTGCTTTCAGTGACTGGTGTACAAAGCTGCCTGATTCACTTTGTACAGCAACGTTGTCTAATCTAGCATCTTTTAAATATACTATGCCATTCTGTTACTCCTACTGAAGTGATTCCTTCATACTTAGCAGATGCATCTTGTCGAAATCGCCTTGAAGCTTCTCCTCACTGCTCTCCATCCCACCTGGTTTTTATGTTGTCAGAAACTCTGAAATATTGCTTTTGATTGGCTTTATTTAGAACATTGATACATGTTGTGCATAGTTGGGATCCAAAACATTGGTAATGTTGGATATTTTAGTCTTTATACATTGGAATAACTAAAAATGAAAGTGTGAGACTATAAGACCAGAAGAAATAAGAACAGGAGTCGGCTGTTTGGCCTCTTGAGGTGACTCCACCATTCATTAGGTTCATGGCTTAGGAAGTTCAGCATGTCCATGAGGACCCTCACCTCAACAGATGTAGCATTGAGAACGTACTATCTAGGTGCATAATACTGTGGTACAGCAACTGCTCTGCCCAGTGTCGTAAGAAACAACAGAAGGTTGTGTGCATAGCCCAGACCATCATGCAAGCCAGCCTTCCAACCATGAACTCCATTTATACTTCTCGTTGCCATGGAAAGGTTGCCAGCATCATTAAAGACCGCTCCATTCTGGTAATGCACTCCAACAACCTCTTCTGTCTGGCACAAGAAACAGAAGCTTGAACAGGAGGTTCGAGAATAGCTTCTTCCCTGCCGTTATTTGACTGATGAATGGATTCTCTAACTTCAAATAATGTTAATCGTGCTTCGTGCACCTGCTGTGCGTGTAACCCGTATGTTTCATTCTGTCCAAGGACACCAAGATCTGTATGCCCTTGCTTACTGATCTGCCTGTACTGCTCGTAAACAAAGCTTTTCACGGTACTTAGGTACATATAACAAACCAGATCAATCAATCACAGTTGATACAACATTCCTCATATGCACTTTCCTGCCTTTTCCTTGTAAACCTTGATTCCCGTACTGATCGAGAATATATCTATCTCAGCCTTAAGCATACACAGGCAGATAAGATAATGAAGAAGGCATTTGGTTTGCTTTCTTTTACTGGTCAGAGCATTGAGTTTCGGAATTGGAAGGTCATGATGTGACTGTACAGGACATTGGTTAGGCTACTTTTGGAATGTTGTGTGCAATTCTGGTCTCTTCATATCAGAAGGATGTTGCGAGACTTGCCAGGGTTGGAGGGTTTGAGCTATAGGGAAAGGCTGAATAGGCTGGGGTTGTTTTCCAAGGAGCGTAGCGGCTGAAGGGTGACCTTTTTGAGGTTTATAAAATCATGAGGGGCATGGATAAGGTAAATAGACAAGGTCTTTTCCTCGACCTTATAGAGGTTTATAAAATCATGAGGGGCATGGATAAGGTAAATAGACAAGGTCTTTTCCTCGGATGGGGGTGTCCAGAACTAGAGGGCATAGGTTTAGGGTGAGCGGGAAAAGATATAAAAGGGACCTAAGGGCAACCTTTTCTCACAGAGGGTGGTACGTGCAAGGAGTGAGCTGCTAGAGAAATTGGTGAAGGCTGGTGTAATTACAGCACTAAAAGGCATCTGGATGGGTATATGAATAGCAAAGGGTTAGAGGGATATGAGCCAAGTACTGGCAAATGGGACTAGATTAGGTTACGATATCTGGTCGGCATGGATGAGTTGGACCGAAGGGTCAGTTTCCGTGCTGTACATCTCTATGACTCTGTCTCTCGAAGCTGTCTGTTTCAAGGAATTCCGAAGTCGTTCAACCCTCTGAGAGAAGAAATTCTATCCCAGTCTTAAATTGGTACCCATCTACTCTAAGGTTATGCTGTCTGGTCCTGCAGTATTCCCATGAGGGGAAACATCCCCTCAGCAGTACCTTGTCCAGCCGTCTAAGAATCCTATAAGTTTCAATGAGATGTGCTGCTGCCTTTTCTCTGTGCATTTAAATTAATAGGAAGATCAGGTCATCTTTACTCTCTGGAATCCTTGTCAAGAATGCGATTTGGCTTAGAATTAGTAATCCATACCAGATTTCATCTCCTGACTCCATTCTGAATTTTATTTCATTGTGGCCTGCATGTCAGAAAAGATTTACAAGCACGTTGCCAGGGTTGGAGGGTTTGAGCTATAGGGAGAGGCTGATTAGACTGGGGCTGTTTTCCCTGGAACGTTGGAGGCTGAGGTGACCTTACAGTTACAGAGCTTTATAAAATCATGAGGGGCATGGATAGGGTAAAAAGACAAGGTATTTTTCCCAGTGTGGGGGAGACCAGAACCAGAGGGCATAGGTTTAGGGTGAGAGAGGAAAGATTTAAAAGGGACCTAAGGGACAACTTTTTCCACACGGAGGGTAGTACAATGAGCTACCAAAGGAAGTGGTGGAGGCTGGGACAGTTACAGCACTCAACAGTCATCTGGATGGGTATATGAATAGGAAGGGTTTAGGGAGATATGGGCCAGGTGCTGGCAAATGCGACTAGATTTATTTAGGATATCTGGTCGGCATGGACGAGTTCAACCGAAGAGTCTGTTTCTGTGGTGTATATCTCTATGATTATGACTCTGTCTTTCCCCTTTCTATTTTCCGTTCTTACCTATTGCTTTTAAAAGTCATTTCACTGTGCTTAGATTAATTCACCCTTCCACATTATTTTCAAGGACAGTGTGGAGGATATTACAATGGTTTTAATGAGTTTTCCACAATGACCTCACTGTTCTCTTCTGAATACCAATGTCTGCCATTGACAATTGTGCCAAATGACTGCTACATACGTGATGGTTTCCGCTTATGGATGAATAAAAATGAAGCAGATAACTGGGCTTGATTTTTTTAAAATCATTGGAAGAGTGGGAGCCACTTCAGTATGGCAACGTTTGACAAAACAAAATCTGAAAACTTTTTTTTTGTGTGTAGTGTCTTTTCACAGAATGAGCAAGAGGAGAGAAACATGTAATCTTAGCTCAGGAGGAAGCAAGGCCTAAGTTAGCCTATATCGAGAGATGACCAAGCCTATAATTCAGTATCAACCAAAAGCAAGTGTTAATTAAATTACTGCAGTCATTCTTGACATTCAATGGCCTTAAATTTGCTGAATCCTTTGCTACCATTGGGATGTTACTATTGACCAGAAACTGAACTGGACCAACACTGTAATTACTGTAGCTGCAAGTCAGAGGCTGGGAATTCTGCAGTGTGTACTTCACCTGACTTCTCAAAGCTATTTATCAAACATAAGAATGTATCGGTAATTGTGTGCCTGCCTAGGTGAGTGCAGATACAACAACTCTGAAGAAACTGAACACCATCCAGGACAACAACCCATTTGATTGGTGCCCCATGTAGCACGGCATTCTCTCCTGTTGAACTGAAGTGCAATGACAGCAGTGTGTACGTTATTCCCCACAATGTTTGCTTTGAAATTGTAGTTTCTGCATGTTTAGTCTTGAAGATTGTTGTCCTTGTCCTTAACTGGTGATGCTAACTAAATATATTTTGAATCAAAACTGTCCAAATATGTTATAATGCATTTCTGGAGCAGATGGGACTTGAACCTGGCTCATAAGTAGGAACAATATCACTGCATCACAAGGGCATATAGCTATACCATTGTTTTACTGGAAACATCCATTTAGCATCCATTTCATTGAAGAAGTAGCCTGTGTTAACGCCTACATTATATTCTGATCTGTACAATATCAGGCCAAAGGAATTAGTACATATTGAAACCATTACAGTGTTGCACAAACTGATAATATCATGAAGTCATAATGTACCAAAAGCTAGTGGGCCAGCTCTTTGAAAAATTTATGCAAGAATTCTTTCTCCATATCTTGCAAATTCTATCATGTAATACAGAGTAGCAAAGCAAATACAATTACACAGTGAGCTTAACTTTCTCATTTTTTTTCTACAGTGGCAACTATTTCATAAACATACTATTGCATCCCTGAGCAAAAATGATGGGGGTTAGAAAACAAAGGTTAGAAAGCATGCTACTTGTGTATTTGATTCCTCTGTTTGTCCCTTCCTGCAGGTTTCTATTGATGATGGGGGTGCTGTTTTGTTGTGGCGCTGGTTTTTTTATCCGGAGACGACTACATCCTCCTCAACTGACTACTGACCCTCCATTTACAGTGGGCTTCACTAGGCAACCTGTTAATACAGGTGGATTTCAGACCACAGGGAGTAAGTTCACATTTTAGGTCTAAGTTTGTGGCCTCAAATTTTAGCATATTTTAAAATGTGGTAGTAAGATATTGTTTATATGTCACATGATATTGCATACACAGTGAAATAATTACCTGTTTTAAAGCCCTTACATTGAGTCTCCTTTGCTCAAACCATTCTGTAAGGCTCCAGTTGCAAGCTGCTGGACTGAAAGCCATGCAGTTAGTATTATTTGTAACCAAAGACTACTAAAATGAATACCAACAAATGATAGTAAACCTCAAAAATTGACAAATGTTAGGACTACTACATTTTCTTGAGGGAATCCACTTAGTCTGTACTGCCTTCCGGTCTCTCTAACTCAGCTTTCACTTAACTATTTCTCTTCTGCCCCTCTCAACTTCATGAGTGCCTCTGCGCAGTCAGCTGCCTGATCCCTTGTCCTCCTTCCATTCCAACTTTTCTTGACTCTACACTCCAGAAGTTGTTTGAACTCACATTGTTCTTGGAAACTCCGCATACCTTTTTTAAAAAAAAAAGTGCTGTTGTTAGCCCTTCTCAAACACGAACTCAACCTTTTTTATTTTTTCCAACTGTCTTCTCATTTCCAATCTATTAGTTGCCACAAAGGTCTTTAAGTGCATTGCTGCAGCTTGACTCTCCCAACGTTTCCCTTTAAAGTCTCAAGTCTGATTCAAGACTAATCGACATTAGAGACTGTCCTCATCAAAATCACCAGCAAGTCTTATAATTAATTTTGATTGTTCTTAAATCTTTGCTATTATTTATGGCTTCATTTTTCTGCCAAACAGAAATCATATTGGACTCCAAACGTAAATTTTCTTTCTTGCTTCACTGTTGCTGACAGACCTGCTGAGTTTCTCCAGCACTTTGTTTTAGTTTCACATTTCCAGCATCTGAGGAGCTTTACTTATCTTATTAATTTTCTTCCATTGTTTTCCCCTTGTGAATCTTCATGTCATTCAGTTCTGTGACCTATTACTTTCAGCCTTGATCCCCTTTTGTATTACCTCCCAGAGGACCAATATGTCTGCAGCAGTGATGCTTTAACCTCCCCATCCACGTTGCGTGAGCATGCAATGTGAAATGCAGCCTTGGCTTTTTGCTTTATTTTGACCTGACATTTTTGGCTCAAATGCAAAGATTGCGCATTTCACTTTTGTACCGTTGCCCATTCTTCTCTTATTGTTTCTCCCCTGCCCAAAACGTCCACTGCCGCCCTCACCATCCCACCATGAAATTTAGTTGGTATTCATTTCCGGAATTAATTTCTTGACTGGTATTTACAATCTTACGCCCTTCATAAACTCCAAATTAATGTACCTCAAGAAAAGTAAGTATTAATCACCACTTCCCTTATTCAGATCTGTCTCTCAGCATGTTGGCTATGCAAAAGTGAGGACTGCAGATGCTGGAAACCAGAGTTTAGATCAGAGTAGTGCTGGAAAAGCACAGCAGGTCAGGCAGCATCCAAGGAGCAGGAAAATCGACGTTTCGGGCAAAAGCCGTTTATCAGGAATAGAGGCAGGAAGCCTCCAGGGTGGAGAGATAAATGGTTAGCTATGGACTATTGACCAGTTATTAATCACAAAGGTCGTCTTCCTGTCAAAAGTCTTGTGTTTGGTTCTCAGCTTGGAGCTGGGAACGAGATATTTTGAAGCCATCAGACTTCCAATGGCCAGGAGCTACCTCTCTGTCCATTCTGTGTAGTAAACCACTTTAAACCTGAAGAACACTGGTTTAGCTCTCCTTAAATTGTTGTAAGCTGTGACTTTTAATTGATATGTCAGGGACTTCTTTAGAAGTGAACCAGCCACTCTGTGCCTCACTCTACAGGAAGCATCCGGAGAAGGGTGGCTAAAAGGTTGTGTTCTAACTCGCACTAGAATCATCTTAGCAATCGTTGTGAACATGAACTTTGTTTTCAGTTTTTTACATTTGTCAATAGTGCATGTTTTATTTCCTATGCTTGGGTGAGAAAGAGGGAGGGGGTGGAATTTTTAAAGAGATTAGAGTTTTAAAAAGTAGTGTTATATGCTGACAGCTTTTAACTGTTTACATAGCTAGAGTCTAATAACTTGTAATGAATAGTAATTCTTGTTAAGAACAGGAACCTGGTCCATGCTTTCCTTTGACCTGGGTCTGAACGTCAGGTAAATTGGGGAATCTTTGTGTACTAATTTAACTTTTGTG
This sequence comes from Chiloscyllium plagiosum, assembly GCF_004010195.1. Classification (NCBI taxonomy): domain Eukaryota; kingdom Metazoa; phylum Chordata; class Chondrichthyes; order Orectolobiformes; family Hemiscylliidae; genus Chiloscyllium; species Chiloscyllium plagiosum. The sequence goes on from NC_057714.1 coordinate 61,095,531, forward strand.
ATGACCCTGGAAATAACTGTTTCAATGAGTGGTAAAAGATGCTGAGGGCATCTGACAGAAAAGAAAGGGCCATGTCTAAATGGGAAAATGGCATGTCACAAGGATATTTGTTGGCAGCAAGTGGATAGTTCCCTGTGGGTTACTTTTGAACCCTCTGTCCTTTTTGTACTAATACAGTGTTTTTTTCTTCTAAATTGAATTGAGATAATTTCTCAAGTTGTGCAGTTGGTGTTTGGTGAATCACATGCAGGTTGTTGAGAATGCTCTACGTGTTCTACGTTAAACTGTTGACCTTGCCATAAAGCATAATTGATTACAGTGAGCCTGAGGATTAAGTCAGTATACTTGTAGCTTTGTACTTTTAAAATATAAATGCAACTATATTTTATATTCAAAAAATGCCAGTGAAACCATTAAATCCCATTAAAAAGATTTTTGTATCATTCAGTCTTAATGACCCACCATCACTTGTCTTGCTTCTTTCAAAGCCAGTATTGATACTTGTGGGAATTTGTAGGAAAAGTGGTTGTTTCCAAAATAGTGGGGTTTAGAATGTAATTAGGAAGGTACATGGTTGTTCAATTGCTGTGCATTGGTTGCATTAAATTTTTTAAACTTAATCTGGTTCTAAATTTGAGTGAAATTTCTGAGGGAAATGGCCTACTTTCTTAAAGAATTTAGCAGATTTCATCTGAAAATGCAATTTTGCATTGAAAAAAATTAGATTTGCTTTTGCAAACTCAATTTTTTTAAAACATTCACTGAATTTAAATTTGAATATTGTACAATTAAATTGATGCAGATGTATTCAGTCATCATTTTGTGGTTTGCTTATATCCTACTCATAATTTTTACTGATTGACAAAAGTCGCTGGCATCAGGATTTCTCAGTAGAAAAAGTACATAACAGATTGGATTTTTAACGCAAAAATAATGAACTTGCTAATCGGTGTATGCAGATGTCCTGATAGAAGAAGTCTGTAAATTTGATAGCCAACATAAGCGTGACGGTAAGACCTGTACCTCTTTGCCTGAAAATAAGAAAAATAGGAGCCAGAAAAGGTCATTTGCCTCATCAAGCCTGCCTAGCTATTTAACATGATCATGGCTGATCTGCCCCAGGCCTTAAATTCTCATTCATAGCAACTCATAATAGCCTTCAACTCCCTGATATTTCAAACATCTATCAACTGCCTCTTTAAATACTTTGTGATTGTGTCTCCGCAACACTCGCAGATGGAGAATTCCAGGCATTTCCCTCTAGTGGAAACACCTCAACATCTATCCTCTCAAGCCCCTTCAGAATCTTGTATATCTCATTAAAAGACATGTAAAAAACGTTTGTTTCATTCTTCCTAACACCAATGAATAAAGACCTGACCTGTTGAGCTGTTCTTTATAAGTCAACACATCATTCCAGGAATGAGCCGAGTGATTCTCTTTTGAGCGCCAGTGTGATATTTTTCTAAAATATGGGAACCAAAATCATACACTGTACCCCAGGTTTGGCCTCACCAGCCCCCTGTACAGTTGAAATAAGATTTCCTTATTTTTGAACTCCAACAAGAACAAAAATTCAATTTGCTGCCTTAATTACTTGCTGCCCATGCTAAATTTAACTTGTACCAATTACAACTAGTGGTTCTAGTGACCTTTCCCTTTTATGTCGATTCAGGCATACATATCGCTAATAACGATCATTTATGATGTCCTATCCTTTTGTAATGCAAATCCCAGTTGCTCTAGCGTGACCTGTACCATAAACTTATGTTCTATGCTGGGTAACTCAACCTGTTCCATTCCTGCTTCTACACCTCTATTGTGTATGACTGGCTGATCCCTAATGTCTTGTCTCAATCTGTGCAGCTGCTTTTGGAGCTTTCTCATAAATTGTTTACCTCTCATTGCTTGAGGATCCTACTTCCTCAATACCAGTCATACCATCCCCTGACAATCTCATGGCCCTGCCTGTATTGTGAAGTTAATCTGGTTGGTCTACTGGGTTCTATCCTGAGTCCCATCAGGATACTAGGCAACAGTTACCATTCCTATGCCATCTCCCAGATGGTTTTAACTAATGATCTCTTTGATACACCATCAGTTGCTATGTTGTGCCAAAGCTCTTTGGGTGATTGAGGATATTAAATTTTTGTTTTATTTATAGCAACTTAGAAACTTCACAAGAACACAAAAAAAGATTAGGAGTAGACCGTTTGGCCCATTAAGCCTACCCTGCACCTCAACTCTTTGATATTTCAAAATTTATCTTCAGCTTCTTGAAATACTTTGTGATCTGGTCTCCACAACTCTCTGGGATAGCAAATTCCAGACATTCAAAAATCTGGGAGAAGAAATTCCTTCACATCTCAGTTTTAAATATGTGTCCTCTTGTTGTATAACTATATCTCCTAGCTAAAGGTTCCCCACAAGTGAAATCATCTTCTCATCATCCACTTTAAGTCCCTTCACAATCTTGTACATTTCAATAAGATCACTCCTCAACCTTCTAAACTCGGCTGAATGAAGGCCTGTTTTCAGTAAGTCGGCCCCTTCGTCTCAGGAATCAATCTAGCGAATCTTTTTTGAACTGCCTCCAATGCTAGTGTATCCTGTTTTAAAAATTCAGGACCAAAAGTATACACAGTATTCCAGGTACAGTTTTGCCAATATCCTGTGCTGTTATAACAAGACCAGTCTATTTTTAAACTCCCTAATGCTAAAACTCAAAATTCTGTGTGCTGCTTTAAGTACTCATCCTGTAAAATGTGCTCCTTGAACTGAATCTCTTTGCAATACTATTCACAATTTCAGGATTACCCCTTTTAACAATATTTAAATAACATATGTCACTAGAAAGTCTTGTGTGGGTTAGGCATCCACCACTCTAAGTTGGTCAATAACAACCAAACAATAAGCTTTGCCCAGCTCTATAACAGCTCACGTTGTCCCTTTGGCCAGGCTGGTTTGACGTGGGTATGTTATGCAATTTGGGGCACATCCCGAGCAATTGCTGACAGTGTTTTGCTACAACTCTTTCTATGCCACCATCAGCATCTGCCCATCCTCCTTAAAATGGCTTATCATAATGGTTTGCATTTCTGTAATATATTTTCATGAGGCTATGCTGAATTCAGCATAATACTACCACCCTTTCTTTTCTGTCAGATGCCCTCAGCATCTTTTACCACTCATTGTTCTTCCCATCACTTTTCCTTAAATGTACCATGTTTACTTTCTCCAAATCAATTACTGCTGCTGCCACCTGATGCTTGGGGCCTGTTGTGATTGCCGCTTCATCTATCTTATGGTTACCTAATTGAATGTCCTTGATATGTATGTACCTGTCAGGCAGAAAAGACATGGTCGTGTGAGGGAACCTTGGTTGACGAAGGAGGTTGAATGTCTTGTAAAGAGGAAGAAGGAGGCTTACATAAGGTTGAGGAAACATGGTTCAGACAGAGCGTTGGAGGGATACAGGATAGCCGGGAG